>NW_005841987.1:2427733-2446554 GCF_000455745.1 Alligator sinensis
ACACACACACACTCCACCCATGGCACAGCAGCAGGTGGGGACCCTGCTGCTTGGCTTTTGCCAGTGCTGCACATTGCAGCAAGGAGTGCAGCCCCCACTGGGCCATAAGTTTGTCTGGCACTCCCCACACTCGCGAGGCACAGGAGGGAAGCCCTAGTTGCTAGAGTTGGCTGCTTTCCCTGACCCAGTCTGTTCCAGCACCTAGGGCTTCCCTCCTGTGCCTCGCGAGTGCGGGGAGAGCCAGGGAAACAAATGGCCCTGTGGGGGCTGCGCTCCTCACAGCACTGGCCGGAGCCAGGAGCCAGGCACCAGCACTGAGCACAGCATATCCTACCCCCAACTGTTGCTGCTTCCCCCTGCTGCCTGGCAGGGCTGTCCACCATGCGGGGAGTGTGTGGGGGTCCCCATACCCCTCCTCCTTCACATCGACGCCCTGCCCACCCGAGCTCTGCTGCCACCCCCCTGGGAGAGGGCTCCACGCTGTAGTCAGCTCCAGCCCCATATTCCATGGTCCCAATCAGCTGCAGCTCTACCCTGACCTCAGCTTCCCTACCTGCTGCTTGGAGGGAGCGGGGTGCTGGGGAAGCCTGCAGCAGCAGCTCCACCCTGTGCTAGTGATGCTGGCCCTTCCACCCATGAGGGTGGTAGCGAGGCATAATAGGATATGTCAGGGGTGGGTGTAGGTGCCTTGATCCCACCCTCACAGGCAGAAGTGCTGGACAAGGCACAATGTTGGGGAGTGTAATGGACTGGATGAAAGTGCCTGGTGGGCTGAATCTGGCCTGTGGGCCATATTTGGCCCATCCCTGAGATAGACTGTTCTCAGTGATGGCAGATGACAGAATAAGGAGTAATGGTCTCAAGTTGCAGCAGGGGAAGCTTCAGTTAGATATTAGGAAGAATTTTCTCACTAGGAGGGTAATAAAGCACTAGAACAGGTTACCCAGAGAGGTGGTGGAAGCTCCATCCTTGGAGATTTTTAACACCTGGCTAGACAAATCTTTGGCTGGGATGATCTAGTTGGGGATGGTCCTGCCTGTAGCAGGGTGTGCAGCGTGTTGGATTAGATGACCTGCTGAGGTCCCTTCTAACCCTAATTTTCTATGATTATGGCAGGTGAGAGTCTTCTGCTTCTTGAAGTATGGTATTCTGAGAGGAATCTTTGAGACGGTCAATTGGATATGCATGCGGAAACCCAATAAGCAAATAATAGCTGTATGTCCTGAATGATAGGCTTAAATGTTATTCTTCATGGACTGATATATAGCGCAAGCAGAAAGATCAGATCCATTTGTGAGAGCCACATCTTTGTCTAATTTTTGTGTTTCATGTTTCCTATGCCATATATCAAATGAACCAGTACCTAGTTTTCTGCAAGAATCCACCCCTACTCAAAAGTTACTCAATATTGCAAAAACTTACCATTTGCAGATGAAGATTAACAGTGAGACCATTCATTAAGGCTACTTCATCTCTATGAGCCCCTGAAAAGTAATAATATAGAAGTAACAATAAACATGTTCTCACTCTTGTCACAGTGCATAATGTCTAGTAAAACAATATGAAAAGCAGTCACAGTTTTCAGTCAATGTCTCTCAAAAGATGAGAAGGTAGACATATGTCTGATGTGTCATCCCAGTGAAACAGAAAATTCTCCTGTCTGACTACTGCAGTAGTCTGACAAGGAAATATTTATTTTCTGGCGTTGATACGGCAAATAAAACAGATAATAAAGCAGCTCTATTTTTCTGCAAATCACCCGTTGATTTATTACTATTTGCACCTTGCCCAAATGCAGCAACAGTATTTTGTCTCAGACCAACACGGCTACCAAGTACACCCCTGAAACATGGAAGATGCTGAATTTCAGCTGTTTTTGGATTTTAAACTTCATTGCAGAACTACAAGGAAGTTTTTTTACCTCCCTGCCTTCCATTTGACATCTTCAGGGAAGGAATTCTACCTGATCAACACATCAAAGAGCTACTCAACACAGCACACAAAGACACTCCCATAGACCCAGAGGGACAGACTTCCATCTTCAGCTCCCTCTGTGCAAAAATGAAGTTTATTTCCTCCCTACGGGGACTTCTTACCATCTTGTACCATCTACACTTTTCCCAGAGCCTGACGAAGGGACTTTGATCCCAAAAGCTTGCAGAAAAGGACAATTTTCTTGCCATTTTCCAGTTGGTCTAATAAAAGGTATCATTTTGGAACTAAGAGTTCGAGTTTTTTGTATGTCTTTTTGTCTCAGACCAACACAGCTACCAAGTACACCCCTGCAACAGTATTTTGTCATAAGTACATCCTTAATACAAAAGAAAAATATATTGGGACAACCATCCAGTTTTAAGTGGTTATTATAATGACACGCTAAAAAGACTTCTGCAAAATATAATTCACTGTTATTACTGTATATATGGTTCATTTTGTATATATGGTTCATAACAAAAATTGAAAAAAATTACACAACCAATTTTTTTTGATTCAACCATGTTTCTTAGTTCTAAAATAACTAATGTGGATGGATGTTAATGAGTCACAAGCATAAGAAGTAAATGTTTCCCATGTTATAACAAGATATTTAGGAATGAAATCTCAAGCAATGTCTAGACCATAAAGTTATGGTGCTCTGGAGCAGAATCTTCACATGTGCTACGGTGCTCCAAACAGACTTCTTTCTATAATAGAAGAGTGTAACTGTATCTCTGCAGTATTGTGAGCATCCTAATTAACATAGAACTGAGCTAATTGGAACTGTCACTTCGCAAGGCTAGCTGGTTCACCAAAGTGCTGTGTGGGAGCAGCTTCACTTTTTCCGAAACATCCTTCCTGTGGCAAAAGTGTGCTTCAGGAGCACGGTCTGGAACATGGGAAATCTGAAGTGTAGATATGGCCTCGAGTCTTATTACCAGTTATGGAAAGTTTCAGGCAGGATGCAGACCTGCAGGTAAAGCAGAGCTTGCAAGGCTTACCTAAAGAAAATAACCATGTCCTGGATTGGGCCTAATGTCTTTTACTGCTAAGATCAAAACTACTTGCCCAACCTAGAGACAAATAAGTGCTTTGTGAAATTCTCTTTCTGGAAGGTGGGCTTTTCTGTACAGTCTATTTGTCTCTATTGAGGTGGGATAAACTTGAAGAGAGAGATAGAAAAGCAGAGAGAAAAACATGTAAGAACCAATGTTTGAATGCTAAAGTGAATGCATTCAGGAAGACAAGCAAGAAATAAGGTGAAGGAAAAGAAGTATGGAGGGGGAACAAGAAGACCTTGCAGTGAAAACGGGAAGGAGAGTAAAAAGTTTTGGGGAAAACCCTGCCTTATGCCTGCAGGATGTTCAAGGGCCAAAACACAATGGATTCACTGCATACTTCTAGAACAATGAATTTCCTCCACCCACCCATACAATGGCAGCACGCAGCATTGCTGTCCTAATTGTACTTCTCTCTCCCCATCCAACTTATGCTACTGACAGATAGTTGCTTTGTAGGGATTGTCAGTGCACCAGCATAGACAATATATAGCACTTTTGGGTAGGTCTGAGGTAGAATGGGGAATGGCCAATGGGTTTGGAAATGATGTGTATCTGCTGCCCAAAACCCTTTGTAAATCTACACTGGTAGGTATTTGTGGGCCAAAATAATGAGGCACGTCTGAGGAATTTCCCTGCTCAAGTCAAGAGAAAATGTTCTTAACATTGTGGACTATGTGAGGAAGAAGCATCTCAAACCTGGTTATCGATAGGGAAGAAAACCACACTCAATCTTATTCCCCTTTCCTGCCTCCTGACAGTATTGTTTCTGCAGGTGCCATCCTGCTAGGAGGCAGTCACATTCTGGCTCCTCAGTTGCGGATGCAGAAGAGAGCCAGAGGGAGTAAATGTAGCTTAGAGCTGTATTTCATGTTTAATTTTCATATAGAAATCTAGAAGCTGAAAAAAGGATAGTACTATGAGGTGTAATGACCTTTATCCCTTCCTCTTGCAGGTCCATAATATCACAAAAACACTTCTATGTAAGGTTACAGTGGAACCAATACAACCTTTTTTTCTGTTTCTCTTATTTTGCTCATGTGCCGAACAACAGTATAAGTGGTTAATCTGAAGATCACCTTTAACTGCATGCCAATATCCCAAATTAAATATGACACTGCATTTGTCATGTAAGTCTTGGTCTCTTGTAAATTATATATGTATTAAAAGCTCTCCTTTATTGAATTTCATGGCCACAAAACAAACCACATCTATGTCATTGGAAAACTGTTATCCTTTATTATGTGCACTATTTTTCAGAAGCAACGTATGATCCAATTAACTTATTACAATATTCAAAGACCCAGCATAAAAGATACAAAAATGAAGGTTGCTTGCTTTATTTCCTAACTTTGTACATTGTACCATATCTCCAAGTCAGGATAAAACTCCATATGTTCTGCTTGATAAATCTTCTCTTTAATAAAAGGAAGCAGCAATTGTAAAGTACCAGCCTCTCCACAATTTTGGAAACAATTATGATTGTACTAGGCAGCCACTGCTCTTATTTTTTTCTTTTCCTCTGTGACTGCAGCAGAAGCCTGGTTCTCGACAAAGTAAGTAAAAAGCATTTTGTAAAATGAGTAAAAAAGGCTAAAGGCCCCGATTCTAAAAACAGTTTGGTTATTTCAAATAATCCTTATCACTCAAAGTCACTACAAATCTGTTCAGTGCTCAGTCTTTCCTCAGCAGAGACCTGCCTGAGTGCATTGTATAACAGCAGCAATACAGTTAATCTTATTCTATCAGAAGGTGATCCTGCAAAGGTTGTAATGTTTTAATAAAGCACAGGAGGAAAAATCGAGATTACAGTCTCACTGTTATGCCACTTGGCTTAAAACAGAAAAGAGCTTTAGCCTCTGGTGACCTTGACTGCATTCACAATATATTTACTATTATAACTTTCATTTAGCAGGAAAATGTGTGTGCATTTAATAAGGAAGGCATTACAAAACTATAAACCTTTAAATGGACACACACACACACACACACACACCCTTTTATGGCCTTCACTTCATTCCTAAATAAATTCTACCAGACAACATTCACTTATTGCTTCTCAAAATGAGGTATGATGCTTCTTCCTGGTCCATAAAATGGTAAATATTAAACACAAAACATCGTTAAAATTCTGTTTATGTTCTCATATTAAACCTCCTAAAGGAAAAAAGTTAGAATTTGCTCTTCTTCTTCTCTGCACTCACACTGATAGGCTTAGTTTTACATGTTGCTAAGGAGAATATTTATTCTTAAATACCACATTGGAGGAGAACATTTAAATATAATATTATTCTCCTTTGCTTTTACACTGTTACAAAGAGAGAGTCTGAAATAATTATTCCACATTAGGGAAACATTATTGGCCTAGAGAGGTGACAATGCATCTCTTACTTGGAAGAGTACTTACCATATTAATTTGCTCTCATTCTAAGAAATAATCATCTAGAATATGCAAATATGTTCTAAGAACATTTCCCACAAATAAAAACTTGTTGGGCTATGAATCTGAAGGCTAGATTTCAGCCTAAGCTATATTTTATAGCTCAATTATGCAGCCTTTAAAAAAACCCAAGAGAATGAGGTCTATAATGATAATGCTGACAAAATCTTATATGCCAAAAGGTGCAAAAAAAGCTACAAAATACTTCCCAGTAGAGAACTTAAATCGTAAGAAAGTAGGTTAATGGTGCACTGACCTTTAGTCATTATTTTGTTTAGAGAAAACTTAAAAATATACAGGTCACACTGCTTAAAATGGACAAAGATGCAATAAAATGAATACATTTTGGCCCTGGTGAAAAAAGCAGACACATGTTTATAACATACTATAACAGCTTTCTGAGTACTTTGGTGGTGAAGGGGCAAGCATGGAAGTGTCAAAAACAGAAATGAGATGAAGATTATGCAGAGACCTAATTTCCTGCTTCACACCTCTCTTCAAATTGCACATTTTATTTAGTTAAACAAATAATTTAAAAACATGACTTAATGATGAAATCCTAACTACAGTAGTCTGTCATCTCTGCAAGTCAGGTTGCTAGGGACACATCATTCCAGTTCCCTATTTTCTTCACTAACTCCCAGCCTAACACACTTAGGGAGATTCATCCCTGGACTGAGAGAAGCAGAGCGGGTAGAGGATTCGTTTGCCTGTCCGAATGTACTGCTGTTAGAGGCACAGTTACAGCCTCAGATCTTCCCTAATTGCACCTTCAGCTGCCAGGCTATAGCAGAGGAGAATATACGGATATATACATAACTTTGCTATGCCTGTTCCCAGCTCAGTCTACCCAGTGCTTTGGCTTATGCCGAGGCAGTACAGAACAACGCTAAGTGTATGCCAAGGGCATTGTACCAAGGGTTTATCATTTTGCAGGTGTCAAAGTGGCCAGGATGAATCTTTACCCCTCTCCAAAGTCCATTTTAACATCTCCATGATGACCTTTAAAGCTCTACACAGAACTGGAGATATATAACTAAGAGATCACATTCCTTTTCGTGATCACAACCCTCCAAATAAGCTGGACTGAATTAGAACAAGTGATGTTTACCATTGGTAAAAGACTTGTGACCAAGCAGGTCTGGACCAAAACCTAAGATCTTGCTGCTAAAGAAATAAAAATGATCACAGACTTAATCTATACTCACAACTACTTTCTAAACCCATGTCTTTACTACCACTTTTTTGTACTTTCTGATAGTCAATAAGCATGTATATATTAAGTTTGCCTTTCAGTGCAAGGCAGGCAAAGAGTCATAACTCAAATGGAACTAGGTGATGAGTGACTATACTAGATCCTAGATATATGAAGAATTAAAGCTCTTAAGCTATTCAGAATGAACAAATGATCATTTTATATTGTGAATTTCCATGAAAAGACTGGGATTTTCATAAATTGAATCCAGCAGCTACAAAAGGGAGATGATTTCCAGTTGTATTAGGGCTTACTAGGCTGCTCCCAAATAGCCTTATCAGTAGTCATAGCTACTTGAATAGCTACTTAAATCACATGGTATTGTTTTTGTTTTCTGATTGGATAATATGATAAATAAGAGGTCAGACTAAAAAAAAATATATCCAAAAACCTAAAGCAATCATAGACCTGCTGAAGAGAAGATACAGAAAGAGATATATAGAAGGAGCAACACAGCCCAATAACAATAATAAGGAATGTTTAAATATTTAAAGTCTATCTTGTCCTCTTCTACCCAGAAAATATTATATTTGACTATCTACATAGATCCTATTTTTTTTTAAATCCCTCCTTCCTAATGGGGAAAATGCAATTCTTTCATATCAAGTGGTTGTAGTGGTGGTTGTTATGCTGCACTGCCCACTTCTATGCTTCCCTTATATGAGCTGCTGTTTCTAACCACTGCACCTGCTGGGGATGATGGGCCTCCTTCTGGTCAAGATGCCAGCTTCTATTTCCTACTGGCTTCACACAGGCTCTGAAGTTTATACCTTTGTTGCTGTTAAGAATTGAGGGAGTTTCTGTTAAAATTGATGCGAAAGGGGAGAAATGAAAAAGAAAACTATCATAAGATATCATAACTGTCATAATTAACTATACAAATATGAGGCCCTGGATGCACTGGAGGAGTGTGCGGTGGGGGAAAGTGTGCTGGAGGGGCCTGCCGCCATCACTAAGTGAGCTGAGGGCTGGCCAGGTAAATAGATGAAGAGACACTGCGTCATTATTGTGGGTGACTCCTTGCTTAGAGGAACAGAGAAACCCATCTGTTGTCCAGATCCCATAGCATGTGAGGTCTGCTGCCTGCCCAGAGCCAGGATCAGGGACATCACGGAGAGAATTCCTGACCTCATCCGGCCCTCTGACAACTATCCCATGGTCCTCATCCATGTGGGAACAAATGATGCGGCCAGGAGTAGTCCAGACCATATCATAAGTGACTACAGGGCTCTGGGGACCAGGCTTAGGAAGATGGGGCCACATGTGGTTTTCTCATCGATCCTCCTGGTCAGCGGTTGCAGTAGGCATCATGTCACTTGTGTCAGAGAAGTCAACCTGCAGCTCCGGAGTTGGTGCCATTGTGCAGGTTTTGGTTTCCTGGACCTTGATCTGCACTTCCATGCAAGGGACCTCCTGGATCATGATGGGCTTCATTGCTCCGCAAAGGTAAGAGTCTCTTTTCTTACAGGTTGGCTGACCTCCTATGTCAGGCTTTAAACTAAGTACGACAGGGAAGCAGGTGATGGAGAGAGCCTAGAACCGACATCTATCCTAATAAAAATGGGATCAGAGGAGTAGAAAGTTGAGGCATTGGATTGTGTTAGGATGGAGGTTGAGGGGAAAGGGACTTGGTGGTGGGGGTCTGCTACAGGTCTCCACACCAAGAGGAAAAGCTAGACTAGGAATCCTTGAGGCAGCTCTCAGAGGCTGTAGAGTCTAGGGATGTGGTTGTCATGGGTGACCTAAACTACCTTGACATCTGCTGGGAGGAGCAGTCAGCCAAATCCAACCATTCACATAGGTTCTTAATTTGCATGCAGGACCGTCACCTAATGCAGGAAGTATATGGTCTCACTAGGGGGAATGCCTTACTGGACTTGGTGTTGACTATGGGGTAGGACCTGGTAGCAGAGCTGCAGATTCATGGTTACCTTGGAGACAGTGACCACCAATCAAGCAAATTCACCATATGGTGTAGGATGGGTAAGATAACTAGTAGGGTGGAAGTGCTTGTCTTTAGGAAGGTTAACTTCAGTGTGCTTAGGAGTCTATGACACACTGCAGGATAAGAGTATTGGTGAGATAAGAGTCCAGGAAGGGTGGTCATTTCTAAAGGAAGCGATCCTTCAGGCACAGAGGGAGACTATCCCAGCAGGAGGGAAAAGAGGGAAAGGAGCCAAAAAACTTCGTTGGCTAAACAGGGAAATCCAGGGGAGCCTGAGGGCAAAAAAGAAGGCATATAGGAGGTGGAAGCAGGGGGAAGCTACCAAAGAAGAGTATACCTACTTGGCCTGCACTTGCAGGAAGGCAGTTAGAAAAGCCAAAGCAACTACAGAGCTGAGGCTGGCAACACAAATTAAAGACAACAAAAAGGGTTTTTTTAGGTATGTAGGGAGTAAAAGGAAGGCACAGGGCAGCATAGGACCCCTACTGAACAAGAAGGAGCAATTAGTGAAAGATAGGGGGGACAAGGCTGAGCTATTCAATGAGTTTTTTGCCTCGGTGTTCCTGAACAGGGCTCAAGATAAGTCTCCTAATGGGTTCTCAGAGGGACACCAGCCCACCAACTATTGACACTGACTTGGTGCAGAGTCATTTGGATGGACTGGATGTGTTCAAGACATCAGGCCCAGATGAACTGCACCCAAGAGTACTGAAGGAATTGGCCGGTGTCATAGCGAACCACTGGCATGGCTGTTTGAGCTCTCATGCCACTCGGGTCAGGTCCTGGAGGACTGGAAAAGGACCAATGTGGTCCCTATTTTCAAGAAGAGGAGGAAGGAGGATCCGAATAATTATAGGCCAGTCAGTCTCACCTCCATCCTTGGAAAAGTCTTTGAAAAGATTATGAAGGATCATATTTGTGGGAGTCCAGTGGGAAAAATAATACAGCAGGGCAACCAGCATGGATTTGTAGTAGGCAGATCATGCCTTACCAATCTGGTTTCATTTTATGACAGGGTCACAAAATGCTTAGACGCAGGAGTAGAGGTGGATGTCATTTTCTTGAATTGTAGCAAGGCCTTCAGTACTGTATCTCATCCCATTCTCATAAATAAATTAAGAGGCTGTGACATATATGTTTACATAGGCCAGTGGGTGGCAAATTGGCTTAGCAGTTGCACCCAGAGAGTGGGAGTAGATGGGTCAGTATCGACCTGGAAGGATGTGGGTAGTGGAGTCCCGCAGGGTTCAGTTCTTGGACCTGTACTGTTCAATATCTTTGTCAGTGACTTGGATGTGGGTGTAAAGTGTACTCTGTCCAAGTTTGCGGACAAAACTAAATTGTGGGGTGAAGTGCACACTCCAGAGGGTAGGGAACGATTGCAGGCAGACCTGGACAGGTTAGAAAAGTGGGCAGTACACAATAGAATGCAGTACAACAAGGACAAGTACAGCGTGCTGCACCTAGGGTGCAAAAATATTCAGCACACCTACTGGCTGGGAAGTTACCCTCTCAGCAGCACAGAAGCGGAAAGGATCTCAGAGTCATAGTGGACTCTAAGATGGACATGAGTCATCAGTGTAACGAAATCATTAGATGCAGATGGATGACAAATAGAACCAAGGAGGTGATACTTCCTCTCTATGAGGCATTGGTCAGACCGCAGTTGGAGTACTGCATCCAGTTTTGGGTGCTGTACTCCAAAAAGAATTTTGATAGACTCAAGAGGGTCCAGAGGAGGGCCACTTGTAGTACAAATCCTATGAGAAGAGACTGAGGGACCTGGGCCTCTTCAGCCTCCACAAGAGAAGGCTGAGAGGTGATCCTGTGGCTGCCTACAAATTCATTAGGAGGATGCAACAAGGGATCGGAGATGCTCTGTTCACCAGGACGCCTCTTGGGGTAACAAGGAACAATGGTCACAAACTGACAGACAGCAGCTTTAGGCTAGATATCAGGAAAAACTTCTTCATGGTAAGGGGGGCCAAAATTTGGAATGGGCTTCCAAGGCAGGTGGTGCTCTCCTCTACCTTGGGGAACTTTAAGAGGAGGCTGGATAGGCATCTGGCTGGGTCATCAGACCCCAGTGCTCTTTCCTGTTTAGGCAGGGGGTCGGACTTGATGATCTGTTGAAGTCCCTTCCGACCCTAGCATCTATGAATATATGAAAGATTTGCTTCCAAACAGCTAAATCCACTTTGTAAGGAATCATTGATGAGATGTTCAGCATTTTCTAATATTCTCCTAGCATTCCATCATGTTCAGATTCCTTAATTCACAGCCTCCTATTTTATTGTTTGGTCCTGGTTTCCCCACTCAGTGCATTTGTCTGAAGTAGGAAAAGTTCTAGGTTGAATTGAGATTAATTAATATGTATTATTACCTAACCTTTTCCCTGTAGACACAGGTTAACAACTTTGTATCTTAGTTTAGCTGGTCAGTGTTGGGGGTCAACTACAGCCGGTGCAAAACTGATACCAGCTAACTTCCAATCTAACCTCAGCTTCTTGGTATAATATAGAGAAAACACATGAGGGCAGAGAAATGAAACACCATTTCATTTCACCCTTATCCTAACTGTGGTAGTCAGCAACTATGTATGGAAGAAATTACTCTGTCTTAAGCCTACTTCATTGGGTATGGCTATGCTGAGACCCCAGGAAGCACTGTCTATAGTTATCGTTCTGTCTCTGGGATGCCCAAGTGTGTTTTTCCTTAGGGCCCTTCAGCCTGGCAGATTTCTGAAGTCAAGGAACTGAACCTTACAAGCATTATCACCAAGTCTTCTCTTTTCAGCAGCTAGTTCTGCCCTGACTGCCCACTCTCATGAAAGAAACAAGCATCAAACATGTCAGGTTTCAATGCCAGATGGGGGAAGAAGAACAGAAAAACTTTAGACAGCAATCGTTGATTCACTCTATCCCTCCTTTGAAAAGAACATCTCAGTGATGCCAACTGCCCTTTAAAAGGATTTTAGCTTCATACATTAGTTCAGGTGGTTTATGATGAACTTGGAAACTCCCACTGCAATTAGTTTCATGATATACAAGTGGTCATACATTACTGCGTACATAAATCTCTGAAATCAAGCCTTGAAATAAAGCATTACTCCATGTACTGAACATCTGGAAAGACTGTTATAAAACAAAACAGTGGAAGAAATAAGGTTTGGAGGCAAAGTTTCTGGATTTTAAGGCACAAGAAAACAAATAAAAGGTACACTCTCAAAAGTATGTTCTTTCTCCAAGTCATACATACCAACTATATTAGCCATAAGCTCCACAATGCACTCATCTGCTAATATCCATGGGCGTTTACCATTGGAATGGCCATGAACACCTCTAAAAGGGAAAAGAAACAGGCAATGCTAAGGTATGCTGTTCCCTTTGGTACATTCCTAAGAACAAGTTGAAAGGCGACCCCTTCCCACCCCACCCTCTCTCACCCCCCTCCCACACACACAGATTGGCTTGCATAGTCTTGGCACAATATGTTTTTTACATCACACAAGCTAATCATAAATAGATACAAACAAGAAACTGATTAAATGGCATCTAACGGAATTTCTATTCTCTTAATGCCTCACGACATTTTTGGCAAAAACCTTCCAAACAACCCAATAAACTAAGATGGATGTTTAGAAAATCCTAGAAGGCTTGATTATGCCTGTTACATGTTCTGGATAATGTACAGTACTTAATTGCACTGTTTTAGGATTAGAGTACATTCAAGATTGTGACTTGGTGGGTGGCTGTGAGTGAGTGGGAGAGAACATAAATTTGCATCAGTGCTATGTCTCACACTGCTATGCTAGCTGGGTGTACTAAAGTAAGCATCATTCCCGGACACACTGGAGAAGCAATAGCATCCCAAATCTTCTTTCCCAGCTCTACTATTTCCTCCAGAACTGAAAACCAGCACACAGATTTTATTCCAAGTCTATGGAGTCCAAGTCTCGCCAGATCTAAGGAGTCATGTACAATCTAGGCAAGTCAGCATTCATATTGACAAGGGATACTGTAGAGAGAAGGAAGGACAAAGGGTTTTTTTGCCCCTGGCTAGCATAAATCCTTGCCATTAATGATATCTGTCTCTACTGTATAATCTACTGAATTCACCATATTGTAAAAATAACATTTAGTTAATTCCAGGTCTCTCAACAAATGTTTTTTTATTACCTCTGTGCTACCTAACAATTTTTGAGAGAGATACGTGGACCCAAACCTAAATTCTAGATTCATACACACATGAAGTTTTGTAGGTATCTGACACATCTAAGCCACGTTACATATTTATTCTTTTTATAGTGGACCATACCAACTGCCTCCACCTGAACACCTCATTGCTGTGGAGCATTTGAAATCCGCATTTGGATCTGAACTATATAACTTGAAGCCAGCCCTACTTTAAAAAGGAAACATGTTTAAGGTAACCACCATACGTTAAAAACTGATACATGTAATATTGCAAAGATTCATATACAGATGTGTTTGGTAATTAAAAATAACTACTGGTGATAACAAAGAAGAACATTGCCCTGGAACTCCTCTCTCTGTATATTTTTCTTCCTTGCAGGACATGTGGGATACGTGTGGAATCTGAAATGCCAGACTGCATACAGCTGAACTAAAAAAGTATAAAGCTGCTTCAGAAGAGAAACTAAATCATTTGGGAACTGGGAGGAGAGGAAGGAAACTAGGAGCTGTGATAAAAGGAAAAAACAAGTAAATAAAAAGGAGAGCAAGAACTGTGGTCAAAATAAGCCTTCAAAGGGAGAACAGTCTTACAATGTTCTCTCAAACTCCTCAGAAGCAGATTAAGACATGATCCATCCATCAACTTCAGAGGGGTCCTTACCCATCATGCCTACTTAATTTTTGTTTTAAATCCCATCAGCCTCAGATCGCCCCTTGGTTCAGATTTTTTCCCTCCTGTACCCTCTCTCCTACATATGTTATTTGGACATTTTGCAATCAAATTGTTCAAAGGCAGCATGTGCTCAGGAATAGAAACCAACTATGAAGTTAAGTAAATATAGCCAGTACAGAGCATGACTATAAAACACATGGACCATATTGGACAAACATATTGAATCTACCACAAAGATAAGTCAGTGCAGCCTATCTGAGTATGATATTTGGTAGGGGCCATTGAGCTTAGTCCCACTCAGCACCGATTCTTTTTCAAGTCATGGTGAGCCAGTACACTGAATATATTTCAACTTCCTCTTCACTCCCACAGACGACCTGCTCCTTTCTTTCCCATTCCCAATGATACATACACACATGAAGTTTTGTAGGCGTCTGACACATCTAAACCACATGTTACAATTTTTCAATTGTTACAAAAATGCCAATGATTCTTCCCCAGCCATTAATGCCCGGCAAACATCACAAAACAGGGCCCCCAGACAGTTCACCTAGAATCCCTCTATCGTACCCTATCTCATCCTGTCACAAATGATTAGCTTGGCCCCACACTCTATGAAATGGAGCTGGACCAGGTTGCCCTACATCTCATCTGCATATACATTTTTGGAGGATCCCAGGACTTACAATAAGAATACCTGGTTCCAATCATTAACGGGGCCTAGCTAGCAGGGGGGGAGGAAAGGGAGAGGGGTGAATCTGGCATACACACACATACTGAGCAGAGCTGAGCTGTGGGGTCACCATGGCTTGAAATGCTGTTGACTCTGGTGGGACCCAGCTCAATGAATGATATGATAGATCATGAGCCTTTGGACTAAGATCATACATAGATTGTACTATATATAAGTAGTTAGAGAAGTGCTGCTTAAAATTGTGTTTATCTATCTGTGCTAAAACTTGGGGGAGTGGGGCAGAGGGTAAGAGAGCTACCTGACCCTTGAGATTTATTTTTCCTGGTGTAGTGGGGGAGAGGGTAGGAGTCAAGCTAATCTCCAATAATTAGATTCTATAATTATAATACATTTATAAATTTTCCAGGTGTAGATCTAATTATTGGGGGATCATTTAATATTTAAGGTTCTGTATTACATTATATAAGCTAATTATATTATATTCCAGTATATTTTATATAAGTATATATTATATAATATAATTATATTATAGTTACTGTATTATATTCCAGTAAATATGGTATTTCCTTCCTCCTTTCTCCACACTCCACCTTTCCCCTCCTGAAAGGATAATATATATGATTTACATATAGAGGGGCACTAATTACTAACTTTCCTTCAATACTCTTCCTAAATGTAAAATAGTGACCAACTAAGATTTAGTTCCACAGCTAAAGAAGGATTTTCTTTGGGCTAAAGAACCTCTCAGTACTGACAAGATTTATGGCTCTGAAAGGGCATACTAAGTATAGATGAATGTGGGGGGAAAAAAATCCAAAAGAACCCAATCACCTGTGGGATTCATTGTCTTTAGCTTTTTCCTTTTTAATGGACATTGATGTCTTCCTCATGTGAATTTAGTGGTGAAAACTCTCTTTACTAGCATACAGCATTGTAACACATTTTCAGAACTAATTTCCAAGTTATCATGAAAACTGCTTTGAACCTTGAGAACAAGAATATTTTTATTTTGGGAGAAGAAAGCATGAAAATGTAAGCACAGTGGAGGAGGGGAAGACAGTATTAATTACTGTTATTCATATTATTATTATTACAGCACAGCTTGCAGCGTGTCTCCTTCCTGACGGCCAATATAAATGCTAAGAGACAAAAATTATTACAGCTAAAATGGTAGTTAAAGGCATATTCGTGGATCCTTTTTTATTTTAATCATATGGAACTCTGTAGCCTTTGCTGATGGCACAATACATCCTATTACACTTAGGTTGTAAAATTCTATGCGCTGCCTCAGAGAATTTATATCTCTGCATATTATGCCAACCCACTCTTAATTCTGATAGACACTGGGGGTAATAATCTTTAAGGATACAGTAACAACTGCAATGCTTCTGGCACTATACTCAATATACATCAGACACAGATATCCTACTGTCTCATTTTGTTTCTGCCACAACCTTATGAGGCAACAGAGATAGAAGCAGGGGTACCCAAATAAATGAACACAACATGATCCATCAAAACACAAGGAACCATTGAAACAGAATCACTAGTCAAGCTACAGTGTAAGTTTCCCTATTGTACAAGTTTCACATTGTGCAAATTAATTTTAATGTAGTTATCATTCTATTTGCAATTTGGCAAGACATCATAATGCCACATGTTTTCCTCTAAGCTCCTTGGTATGCTCTCCCCCCGTTGACTGAAAGCTCACTGAGGAACAAGAAACTCATTTTCTGGCATAAACCCAGTGTTTCACAGGTGATGTCTAAAGGGCTTTAATTCAAATACCGACTTTAGGGATCTGCTGGTTTCATCTGAACTTGTTTAAGTGGAAACTGAATTTCTTCCTTCCCAGACAACTACAAACAACAGGATCCTAGACTTCCTTTGCAAGTGGCAAAGCAAAGTTCTTTTGTGAGGCAATATCAGTCCTTAATTTTGAAAAGAACCTCCACCCCACCCCCCCGACAAAAACCCATTGAGAAAAAAAGGGTTACATGGAATAGTAAAATGAAGGTGAAACCACAAGAAATAAAGAAAGACATTTGTAAATCCAATGCATAACCTAGTAAAAAATGGACATTTTCCTCAGAATGCAAGAATCTCATCTTACATGTCTATTTCCATCAGCTCATATACTCTGTTTTAGTTTAATGAAGAAGGGATGTTCATTATGAACTGTTTTGTCTTTGTAATTTTGAAGGGATTAGAGGCAGAAGGCAAGGAAAATGTGACAGTTTTTATTCTTATGTGCTGTATTGTCATGCACTAGAAATGCTCTGAATGCCTCCAGCTGTTACAACTACCTAATTTTTTAATACTGGTATTTTAGATGTTGAGAGCTTTCAGGCCCTGAAGATTAAAATACCCTAACGGCCTCATCTGTACTGAGGACTGCTAGGGAGTCTTTCATTGTGCATATATACCATAATGTTAGCAGAAATTCTGTGAGACAACAGCTTTCTGAAGAAACTGAGAAAGAGAATACTTCATCCATTTACCCGTGTCTATGCTACGCTTTCTTCTGGAAACCTTCTGATTGCTGATAACACTGACGCAGTTTCATAGGCAGTAGTAACAATGAGATCACCTCCAGAGCAAAGGCTTTTGTGGCTGCTGGTATCTCTCAGATTATCCTGTCTAATCCTGATCAAAGCAAATACAGATTCCTGGTGTTAAAACACATTAATAGTCTCTGGTATTTGTCTATATTGGTACTCTAAATGCAATTATCTGCTGCTTTACAGCACAAGAAGTAATGGGTACAGAAAACCTCTACACTAGTCTTCCTCTTGAACCCCGGTAAATACTATAGCTACTGACCTGCAGACACATTAATGGCAGAACTATTTCACTTCAATAACAAAGGTATACACTGGATCAGAGAGACTGATTCTTTATCTTGGTATCTAGGGCATGTGCCTGGGATGTGGAAGACTCGTGTTCATGTTCCTGCCCCAGTGAATGCTTAATAGTTTATACAAAGTGAAGCAAGTCTAACAGGATGCACTCAGATGCCATGACAGAACAGTCAAAAAGTCTCTGCCTGATTCAGATCAGGTCTTGATTGCCTCTTACCCCACATGAATGCTCTAAAAGATTGGACTACTGGTTATTCTGGGCAGTTAGAGGACTGGTATCTTTCTGCATTTTTTTTCTTCTTCAAGGACATTCTGCATAGTGCAGAATGGGCAAAACCTCTCAGACTTTCTCATCCAATCTTAACAATTCCTACAGGAGAAGGCAGCAATAAGGACCACAAGTATGCAGGTAGGAGGAGTTAAATGATCTGGAGGAACAGCCCAAGGGAAGAAAGGGAGAGAAGCACCAATGTACAAGAGAAAGTCAAAGAAGCCTAAGCCAGACTCAGGAAGAAAAGCATATTGTGAAAGAATGAAGAGAACCAAAACAAGCAGTTTCCAGTTGCTCTCCAGTAGGCTCTCCATTTGCTCCCTGATTTGTCACTGTGATTGCCACACACAGCTAAGGCTATTTGCTACTCTGCCTTGGATTGCAGCTACTGGGAAAACGGTTCCTTTTTGAATGCTGCTTATTGCTGCAAAGAGTAAGAACTGTCAAAATGGTCTAGGCTTGAGGCTTATTTAAAAGTGTCCCCCAAGACACTAACCAACAGACAGAAAAATCTCACAAATAGATTTACACGAAAGATGCAATCCACAAAATTATTGCCTGGGTAAAATGTTACATTCACCGAGTTGTTTTTAATCCTCTTGAAAGAGGCATCTAATATATATAGCATTTGATGCCTGCTACCTATTTGTCTAAATTCCCTGTCTCCCACCAACCTCCTTCTGCCACCCACTAAATCCAAGATTGCTAATAACCTTTAGGCCCAATTGATTTGGACTATATTTTCCTAGTTGTGCTTGATGGTTTATAGATAAAAGGCCCCATTTTGAATATCCTTTGCAATCTCTCCCTCTGTGCACATGTGTGTCTGCTGGCTTCTCTAAGTAGAAACTGTTTTAGTTCTATTTTGGCCTGACCTTATTTTGACATTCTCAATTGCCTTAGGTGTCTGCAGCTAACAGGGTTTTATATTTTTTAACTTTCTGATATTTTCTGAGGAGCATGTTTTGAGCCAAGCTACATTTTTGGCAAACAATGCTGCTATATTTGTTTCCTCTGTTACAATGGTATGAAATCATGTTCAGCTGTTCTCACTCCTTCCTTCCCCCCCCTGCCCAAATATAGCTATTATTTTGAAGGTAGTTTTGATCTTTCACATTATCAGACTGAATCACCTTCCCTTTAAGATGTTTATATTTGTCATGGGGGGGGGGGGGGGGGGGGGGCGGGGCGGGAACCCCTGCATTGTTACAAGGACAAACACAAGAATGGAAGGTGAACCAATGAAAAAGGAGAGTAAGGGAGCTGAAATATGCTTGCACTCTCTGCATCATTCCAACAGATAAGCATGCTATCTGACTTTAACCTTTTGAAAGAAGTCTGCTATTTCCTTGATACAGTATGATAATCATACAGAAATGAACAGGGTTGCAATTTTTTTAATGACTGGAGAAACTGCAGAGCTGAGCTAAATGAATAACCAAGAAGAAAGA
>NW_005841987.1:2446585-2450310 GCF_000455745.1 Alligator sinensis
AAGGTTCAAATTCATTTGCACTCATTCAGCCCAACATTTTTTTCATTCCCTACAAAAGCACAACTAACTAAACAAACCATCCTTGCCAACTTGAACCTTCACATTTCAAAGAGTAAAACAGGTACGTGCTACACTTCCACATTTGCATTATGAAGCTTCTGTATGTGCCAACTACCTAATGAAACAGGGTTATCCAATTAGCAAAACACACTTTCCCTATTCAGGATCACCACCTCCCATCTACCATGAAATAACAGCTGTTCACTACATTCCTTTGCTCAGTAAAACTATCTTCTTTTCCTCTTTTATTTTTCCAGCCAGCTTACTCATTTGGGCATTCTTTTCCCTCTCAACCTCTGTTCCCCTCACAATTATTATATATACGTCATACTAGGGATGTAAATGGTTAAACAACAATTATATTTGTACCATTTAGTGACCTCCAGCAGGAAGGGACCCAGTCCCTTATGTGTTCACTGCGCACCTGGTGCTGCATGGGCCCCAGGCCACTGGTGGGAAGCCACAGGGCAGTCGTTGCAGCCGAGCCACTAGGTGCCACTGCCCAGCTCTGGACCTGTGGCTTACTTCCCCATGGGCTGGGGCTGGGGCAGCGGACCTCTCCTGTTCCTAGATCCTGCTGCCATGGGGAGAGAGGGAGGGAGGTGCCTGAAGGCCACCCCCAACGGGGTCGGGTAGAGCTTTCCCGCCACAGCAGTAAGACTCCTGGCTCCACACTGGGTTAGCCCAGCCTGCCCGCAGCAGCAAGGCCCAGGCAGGGTGATGGGCTCCCTGGTCTTCCCACCACACTTGTACTGCCATGGCCCAGACCTAGAAGATTCCTCTGTGCTGCCAGGCTAGGCCCTCCCCATCTTACTCTGGGGACAGAGGGGTCTGGTCCCAGCATGGCAGCCTCCACTGGGTGCACAGTTTCTTTTCCCGTCCTGTCTATGGTGTGGGGGCTGCATGGGGCCTGGCCTAGGCCTGAGGCAAGGCCGAGCACATGGCTGGCTTGGCCTGAGGGGGTGCCCCAGCAGCTGAAGAGGGGGGTGCCATAGCAGTGTGGTGTTGGGTCTGAGGGGTCACCACCAGTTCTTTATGTGGTGAACACGGCCCCCTTAGGGAGTTCCTGAAGGGTGGCAGTGTAGCAAGGGTCCCGGGGGAGCATTAGGGTTGCAACAGTGGCCTCCCAGGCTGGAGCTGCTGCACCACCACCCCTCAGGAATGACCTAGGGCTGGGTAGAGCCACCATGAGGCCAGGAGTTTTGCTGCTGAAGGGGGCCTGGCACCTCCTTCCTTCCCCATAGCAGTGGGATCCAGGCACAGGAGAGGTCCACAGCCCCAGCTCCATCTGCAGCCCCAGCCCCTGTTAGGAGAGCCCACAGCTCCACAGCTTGGCAGCAACCCACTGCCCCCTGCCCATGTCTCCCTGCCAATGGCCTGGGGCCCACACAGTGCCAGTTGAACAATGAGGTCACTAAACTAGTGTTGGAGGTCACTAAATTAGGTATGTGCTATCAGTTAACCATTTAACCCAGTGGTTGTCAACCTTTTTTCATTTTCAAACCCCTTTGGAAATTTTCAGTGTAAGTGTGGGTACTCACATACTTTTGATTGACTATAATCTTGTTGTGTGGACCCCTTAGACATAGTCTGACTACCTCCAGGGGTTCACGGACAGCAGGTTGAAAACCAGTGGTTTAACTGATATAGCTAGATGTTAAATGGATAACTTATTAAAGGCTATTTACATCCCTACTTTATACTTTCCCTCACCCTTCCTCTCCAGTTGCCCACACAGATGTTGGTCACCATTGAAAACAGAAAAAGACCATGCTATGTAAATTTAACCTGACCAATAACTATTTAAACCTCATTTGTTAAGAGGATATGGAAGCAATAGTTGACAGTAACAACAGTTCTGTCCCTTCTCTCCCCAGTTGTGTTGCTTAATTCTCTTCTCCCCAGTTGTGTTGCTTAATTCTCTGTCCCTTACTTTTCCTCCATTAGTGAGATAGCAGAAGTTTTAGGAAGGGTTGAATGTGCCAATGTAGTTGAACAGCTTAGGAATGGGCATGAAAGGTTTCAACTTTACTTAGCAAAAAATTTCTGAAAATGATCAGTTTTTTGAATTCTAATGAAAAATTAGTGCATTAAAGAAATGCAGATGTTTTCTGTGAGAGCTTTTGTTTATCTGCAAACCTAGTTTTCATGTAAAAAATAAAAGACAATTGGACATTTTTGACCATCCTGATCAGGAATGTTTTTGAGAAGACATACTAGAAAGATGAGCGAAGCAAGAGATACATATCTGTAGACAAGTAATTGGCTACTGGCAACAGAACCACAGAATAGAAAGGGTCAACTTCAGAACTGCTATCTTTAGGAACCTCCTCCGGCTCCTCTGTCTTTCTTGCTCTAAGTACTTCCATTTTCTCTCTTCTTCTCCTATCCATTTTAAAATTCACATGGTTCTATCAGTAAAGCCCCTTAGTGCTTGTAATTCTTCAGATGTTCCTATAACAGATCTGTGCTGGAAGTACTCATACTACTCCCACTTTTACAAAAACAGATTCATGTCAGGAAATGGAGCTACGGATAGCTCATACTAAGTGTCAGAGGGAGGTCCTCTTTCAGTCTTCAGATGTTGGTCTTAGTACAACTGCATACCTAGTAAATGCAGTAGCTGCTGTCTTGTTACTTATGGCTGAATTTCATAGATTTCATAGACTTCATAGACGTTGGGGCTGGAAGGGACCTCATAAGATCATCGGGTCCAGCCCTCTGCCCAAGGGGCAGGAAGTCAGCTAGGGTCAAAGGATCCTAGCAAGATAAACGTTGAAATGTTTCTTGAAAGTGTCTAGAGTAGGTGCTTGCACCACCTCTGGAGAGAGTTTTTTCTAGGCCTTGGGGGCTTGGACAGTAAAGAAGTTTTTCCTTATGTACAGCCTAAAATGGTTTTGCAGGAGTTTGTGACCATTAGACCTTGTCATCCCCTGGGGTGCTCTTCCTCAGATCCTGATGCACACCCCTTATGTACTCATAGGCTGCCACCAAGTCACCCCTGAGCCTAAGCTTCTCCAGGCTGAAGAGTCCCATAGCTCACAACCTGTCTTCATAAGGCCTGTTCTCATGCCCCCTGATCATGCATGTGGCTCTTCTCTGGACTCTTTCAAGCTTCTCCACATCCTTCCTAAACTGTGGAGCCCAGAATTGGATGCAGTACTCCAACTGCTGCTTCACCAAGGCTGAGTACAGTGGGAGGATGATATCCTGGGTCTTGCTCAAGATGTATGAGTAGATGAAAGCCAGAGTTTTGTTCACTTTGCCAGGTGCAGTATCACATTGGTGGCTCATATTCTTCTTGTGGTCAATCATAGCCCCCAAGTCTCATTTGGTCATGGTGAATTGTAAGTTTAATCATTTTCTAATAAATGCCTTTTGTAAAGTGTGTATGGTGATGTTTGTGAAGTCCCTTATGTTGCAAATTCACCATCTTTTCTTAGGCTAAGTCAATACTTCAGCGGTTGTTTCAATCCAGGGCTGTCAAGCTTCAAAGCAGCGAGGGACCATGTGCCCCAAGGGCTGTACCAGTAGAGTCATCACACAGCAAAGGGCAGGGCTGGGGTGCAAGGGTCCTCCCAGACTGCATGCCTTATGCAGGCAGGTGGACACATGCACACATGGACAGGTGATACCCAGTGCAGAAGCCTGCCTCACGTTCAGCA
>NW_005841987.1:2450320-2458804 GCF_000455745.1 Alligator sinensis
GGTGCTCCAGGATGCCGGCTCCCCAGCACTGAGGCTGTGCTGTACCATGCTGCCACACCCCCTGGGGCAGAGACAAATAGCATGCAGCAGGAGCCAGGAAAGGGATGGGGAGCCCCAAGGCCCTGGATGCTGCTGCTGCAGCCGGAGCAACAGGAGCAGGGGCAGCCAGGTGGGAGCCCACAGACCACAAGCAACTTGAAACTGCCAGTTGGACGCTCCTGTTTTAATCCATACTTTAGTTTTTGCTCAGACTATGCCAGGCGGAGAAGACTGCTAGGCATGAATCAAGAACATCTGAGAACCTGCCAATATTGGCAGTTCCATTCGCTGGGTTCCATTTAAAGGTGGAAGTGACTGGTTTAAGCTCTCCTGGAATGAATCACAAGTAGTTAAAATACTAATAAAAAAATCGTGGGAACTGAAATTGAATCCTGTATATCGGCAAGCAGCAGTGACTAAATAAGTGTGTGCTCTCTGAATATAAACCCAGCCAGAACTTGAAATGGGATAGTTCAACTCTTTGGGCTTAAGATCTCCCAGATGAGCCAAATAGGAGCAATCCTACTGCTAAGCCAATAAGAGCTGGGCTAGGATTATCTCAGCTGGAAGTTTCTCTTTGCCTATCTTACAGCTCACGTCTTTAAAGAAGATTTAAATATTGCTAGGAAGATGCTAAATATGCATTACTTTTCTCTTGGGCTTGGTTTTAATGTTATATTCTTCTACTAAAACAGCTCCAGGCTAGTTCCCAAGATAAAATAAAGAACTGCCTTGAAATGAGAGTGGTTAATGTTTTACGTGCAATGGAATTACTCACGTTCTAGCCCACATGTCCAGTTCTTCATCCAGGTAAGTTTTAACTTTTTTTGGCTGGAGCCCAAGAGAATTCCCACAAAAGTATATGCAGTCTTCATTTTCATTTACTAAACTTGGGTCAGCTGGGGAGGAAAAAAAAAAGGAGTTCACTTTTAGTTATATCATTGCTCATGAAGCTGTATCATCTCCTTCTACCCAGACAGGGTAAAACCAAGTGCCATGGATTCCCCTTCCGCTTTGCAACCAAAACAGAGACAAAACTGGGTGAGTAATAGCTGGAGAGCTTGCCTCCCCAAAGAGGCCACCTTGCTGAAGCTTTGAGGAATCAGGACACTAGAAAGCAGCATACCTACAGGCTGGGGAGCCCCCTTCTCATCAGCACAGAGGCAGAAAAGGATCTTGGGGTCATTATTGATTCCAAAATGAACATGGGCTGCCAATGTGAGGATGCGGTCAGGAAGGCTAACTGCACCTTGTCATGCATCCACAGATGCATCATGAGCAGATCCAAGGAGGTGATCCTCCCCCTCTATATGACATTGGTCAGGCTGCAGTTGGAGTACTGCGTCCAGTTCTGGGCGCTGCACTTCAGGAGGGATGTGGCCAGCATCAAGAGGGTCCAGAGGAGGGCCACTCGCATGATCAGGGGGCAACAGGGCAGGCCTTACGAGGGGAAGCTACAGGACCTGAACCTGTTCAGCCTCCACAAGAGAAGGCTGAGAGGGCTCTGGTGACTGTCTATAAACTGGTCAAGAGGGACCAGCAGGCAATGGGAGAGTCCCTGTTTCCCCGAGCCCTACCAGGAGTAACAAGGAATAATGGTCAGAAGTTGACTGAGAGTAGATTCAGGCTAGATATCAGGAGGCACTACTTTACAGTCAGGGCGGCTAGGATCTGGAACCAACTTCCAAGGGAAGTGGTGCTGGCTTATACCCTGGGGGTCTTCACAACGAGGCTGGATAGACACCCAGCTGGGGTCGTTTGACCCCAGCATTCTTTCCTGCCCATGGCAGGGAGTCAGACTTGATGATCTGCTCAGGTCCCTTCCTACCCTACCAACTACAAAAATATGAAAAATTTGTGGATAAGTGGAGGCAATGATCATTTCCAGTCTGTACCCAAGCCTGTATATATACATCTGGAGTTCTTTTTCCTTTAAACAACATTAAATCCTAACATCTGTTCTGCAGCCATAGGCATTGGTTTTGCTGAGCACACTGCAAACACTAAGGCCAGAGAACGTGTTTCCTTTTCACTCTGCTCCCACCCTCAAACAGTTAACACACACCTGCTCTTCATGCTATGGAACCATAAGGTGTACTTGATCCAGAAACACATTTTAAAAAAGGAAGATTAGAGAAGCCTATATCATTTACATAAATTCTCTTAACAAGATCAAACAACTATTTAGAAACTTAGCCAATCAATACAACATTTTAAAAAGAGACTTTAAACTTCTTCTATTGTCAGCACATATCGTGGGCTGGGCCTAATGTCATCGTTCGTGAGGAGGAAGAGATCTATGTTGCCAAATTCTTTCAGTGTTTAGGAGAAAAGCAAGTTGCAGGAAATTTATAAATAACAGCTCAAGTGAATTTCTGAACAACCTAATTACCCTGTTTCATCATCTATCAATCTACATGTTGCACTGTACTGTACTCCTCATGACAGCCTCTAAGTGACAAGTGATGGTGACCAAACATTTTGCATTCATGTGACACAGATACACATACATCTCCACTATTTTCTCCTCATTTTTTGCTTCACAGGTGCTAGTGGAAAGCTCAAATAAATGTGTTAAAAATCCAGCCTTGAAATAAACAGAAATTTTACTTTATTTTGCAGTAATTTCAGTTTGGGCTTGTAGAAAAATAGATTAAATGACTGAAAAAAACATTTCGTGCTAGGTTTAGCAATACTTATTGAACTCAACCAGAAGTTCATTTGTCAGAAATAAAGACAGCTTGGCTAATTTCTTAATTAAAGCTTAAAAAGCTTTTAAAAACCGTAAATCAGAGAGCAATTTCAATCTAATCTATTTTAGGGACGCTTTGCTGTTTCTTTTCTGTATTCTTTTTAACATGAACAAAAAACAGGAAGGTGTAAATATTATTCATGCTTCTAAATTGGTTCTATTAACAGATCTTTTATTATCCAGGAAGACAATAATAGAGTCTCATTGAGGAATGAAAAAAGGCCTTTTATTCAGAATTCAGAGTGGTAAATCTCACTAGTACTCTTTAAATTCCAATCAAGCATTAAAACAGGTAATGAATTAAAAGCTAAATTGCTCCTCTGCACTGCAGTCCTCTCTCCAGACATAAATGGCCATTGGCTATTGATGCAGAAAGCTGGCCCTGCCACCTTCCTGCAGTACATTGTTCTACCCGTGCATCTGTTACCTTGTGACTATTGTGCTGGCATGTTTTAAGTCCCACTTTGGGCCTGCTCTGTTTATTATTTGTCCCTAATATTTTTAATGCCACCCTGTACTGTTGCTGCTGCCCACACTATGCTTGTTTTTCACTCATTTTGCACCTTTTCTGACCAGCATATTGTCAAGTCATAATGTTGTTACACTTGCTGCTTTTCCCCTTTCATTCACAGATCTCTTTCTTCTTAATTATCTTATGCTACCACTTAATTCTCCAGATACAACTCTTCTGCAGCCTCATTTCCCCACACTGTTGGCCCCTCTTCTATTATTCCTTGGTTTACAGAGGTAGACAGTATCCTGTATTGAAGTGTTTGAAACTATTAAGAAATAAACAAGGTTGAGAGAATTGTGATAAGCATTGGCGCACAACAGTGACAAAGAGACAGCAGTAATTAAACCATGTGCCCTTACAAATGCTGCATATAAAACATCATGCATAGGATAAGAGAGATGATTTCTATGAAAGATTAATTTGATATGATATAGTAAGTGGTCTCCACACCTACTTGAATGCTACCAATAGGTCACATTTAACAACATATATCCTTTTGCACACCTAAGCCTATCATTTGCTTTACATATAATTTAGAGGTATATTTCTAATGAATTAAAACACCTTTAATCTGAGAACAAGAACAAGTGATCTTTCAATAATAAGTCAGTTTATATGAAGGAGAAAGATCTAATTTTATGATTAGCTAAAGAGGATGTACTGGTTACTCTGTGTTATATAGTTATGTTCCTTCTTATAGGATGAAGGATAAAACAATCACAGAAAAAATTAGGAAGGTTATCACTCCCTTACCATGATTTCGTTTAAGAAAATATAGTTCAGCAGTTTCAGCCTGGGGCACCTTACTGTTACAAAGACATATAACTAATAATGTTTTTATTTCCTTGCAGAATGACAAAGTAATAAGCATTATTCAAATAGCAGATTTAGAGTTCATCTCTCATATGGTATCCAGGCATCCCTCCGAAAGAAAAGTGTACTGGAGACTTTTTAATAGCAACTCAAAGCAATGCTTGGAAATCTAAACAGTCACCTAACTTTTCCACTGTCATCTTTCTCTCTTAGGTCTACTGAGTCTCATCCCCCTTCCTTGTCACATGTCCAGAGTGATGTGCCAAGGAATTAGTCTGCAAGCAGGTTTTCATTTGATTTATATAGTGACTAAATAATGTCAGCAGCTCTTATAATTTGCATTTAGATAAAGTTAAAACTATCATTATGATAGTCAACGTTTTATAGTACATAATATTATACCTATCTCCCTCTGGCAAAGCTATGTTAAAACCTCCTTGTAGTGTTTTATGTAAATATGTATGATATACTTGATGTCTAATCTCTGTTATGGCATTTGTCTTAAAGAGCAAGTTATCTAGGATCCACTCACATATAAAGATAAACGTCACGAGAGATCAGTCATTATGGTATATACACACAATATAAGTATTTTTCACCCCCGCTGCTCTTCAAAAGTGAAGCTGTTTTTGATGACAGCTTTTTATATTTTTCCCCTTAAGAAAGAGAAAGTCAGGAAAGGTGAGAACAATGGGTTCTGAACACTGTTAAGACTTTCACTACTTTGTAGGTCATTGTCCCTGCAATAAAAAGAGACAGTGTCCTCTGAGGCTTAGATAGCATGGTGACTGTAGATCAAAAGTGTATGGAGAGAAAGATAAACAGTAATATTACAAATGTAATATTCTATTTACATTGCTGTATACACACGTGTGTGCAGAGAGAGACTCTCTTGAATTTCAAGTTACTGAGAGAGTAAGCTTAGGTGTGCTTTAGAGGTTTTTGAGACAGATGGTTACAGCCACGCAGTCATCAACAATTTTTTACTTCAGTTCATAGGTGATGCACTATGAATCACCTATGAACTGAAGTAAAAATTTTATAGAGGGGATTTTATAGAGGCACAGAGGGGTACATGCCCCCCGAGATTAGCCCTCACCAGCCAGGGAATGGGGAGTGACAGCTGGTGCTCCCTGAGAAGTGCCGGCTGATGCCTGAACAGTCAGGAGGCACCAGTCACCCATGTTTCAGTTCATATAGATATACCTGTGCTAGCTTTGAAATCCCTAGCTCAGGTCCAGATAGCAGTGGAATTGCCATAGCATATAACACAATGCATGCTAAATGCCCAGGCATTTACCCAGCTTTTGAGGCACATTTCACTGAGCTCTATGCTCCCGAAATTACACTGCTATGGGTACCTGAGCCTTTTCAAAGCTAGCTGAAGTTCGTCTTTGTGAACTACAGTCACCCTTACTGCAGTGTACACAAACGTAAAGAGAAACAGAAACCGTTTGATGTCCATACTCTGATCTGTCTTGCTTCAAGAAGCCAGACTGTACAGCAAAATATACTTCCTAAAAACTTATACAAGAAACATAATATCCCCAGGGAGCCTTACTATTGGCAACCCTTTGGTTAAAACACAACCCCAACTATGTACCATACTTCATAGTGTATAAGTCAAACTTTGAAGCCAACATATTTACTTTAAATTTCCACCTTGACTTGTACACCGTATCAATACTTTTGAACCACACCCCAGTGCTGCCCCAGAGCTGGTCCCAGCCCTGGTCCTGGCCAAATCCCTGCCCAGCCCCAAACCAACTTGACCTTCTTCATCTACCATGAGATGGCGTCCCTGTTGCTGGAAGCCATGGCACTTGGGCCTGGTCCCAATGTGGCCTGCAGACCTTGCCAGCACCATAGAGATGCCACTCAGCCAGGTGCCAAGCCTGGCTCCATCCCCCGTGAGTGATGCTGCCTGAGTCATTCCAACTGAGTGCCGAGCCCAACCCCATCCCCTGCAAGCAGTGCTGCGGTATGTGTCCTCCCCACCGGGTGCCTGGCCTGCAGTAAGGGCGCACAGGGACCATTATAAGTTGACCCCATTTTTCTGATCCACAGAGTTAGGTTGACTTATACACTTGATCTATGAAAATCCTAACTTTTTGGATCAGAAAAAATGGGGTCAACTTATATACCATGTCAACTTGTATATTGTGAACTATGGTAATTATACAGGAGCTACAACATTCCAGTTATACTTGCTTCATGGAGGAAACAAAGTAATCAACTAAAAACTGAAGCAGAGAAGAAAGCAAGTAAATGACTGAATCCCCTCAAATTGACAAAAATTCTCTCTACACAAACTCCATTTTACAGTAGATAGGCCAAAACTACTACTCTATGGAGCCAGGTTTTTAGACTAAGATATACGCTTAGTTTTGCTCAAAACCAAGTGAATGGCAAAACTCTCACTGACACGAATAAAGGAGGGATCAGCAACAATGTAAGGACAGATAACTACCGCTGACTATGACTTGATGCTCTAGGGCCTATCAGAGGCAAATACAGGAAACCCGTGCTATTCATGAACTTCGGGTTCGCAGCTTCAAATATTCATGGGGGAGGGCAGAGATGGGAGGTGGGTGGAGAGTGAGCACCGGGGACATGGAGGGAGGTGCCAGCGGCATCTTATCCCTTAGAGGTAGCTGCGGCGGCACTTGGGAAGAAGGGGTCAATCCTCAGTCATTGCTGGGGAGCCCAAGGGATGGGGAGGGAGGCAGTGGCAGCAGCATCTTCTCCACTGTGGCTGCTGGAGGCAGCTGCAGTAGCACTCAGTGCACTCACGGTGGTGCTTGGGCGGAAGGGATTGGTCCCCAGGCACTGCAGGGGAGCTGTGGGGCCTGACGGGGAGCCCTGTCAGTCTCATGGGGAGCCTCATCAGTATTCGCAGATATCACTATTCACAGGGATCTCTGGAACGTATCCCCCGTGACTGGCGAGAGTCTCTTGTATTGCCCTTCAGGTATCGCTTTAAATATAAATCTTTCCTATGTTTGCTTTTTGTAAAAATCTCTCATCATGGGTACTGATGAGATTTACTGAAACAGGAAATATAATTAAATATTGATAAAAGTGACTTTTATATTTATAATTGGAAGTTTTTCATAAGAAAACCTCATTCTAAGCATTATATTTATCCAGTCAGGGAAAAACAAATATTTTGTAACTTTATGCATTCAAAGCTATAAATTCCTACTATTCAATAGTTACTCATAAACAGAGGTCAAGAATTAATAACAGGAATTTAGTGAAACATTTAAATAGCTATATTTGATAAAATGTGTCTATCTGCAGATTTATTTCAGGAACAAAAACCTAGGAAAACATCTGGCTCTACTTCATGGAGGGTGGGGTCACACTAATCATATGCAACAGGCTGAGCGAGGGGCCAACAAAGGGATGGATTCTGGGTGAAATGTTTGGGGCCCTGGTTGGTGATCTTTGCCAGACATTTAAGGTTGATGAAGAAACAGGAATCATGGGAAATGGGAAAGAAAGGCATAGCTCAGTTATGGGAGTGAAAAGGAAGCCAAAATGTATTCAGTGTAGCAGATCACCATGACTTGTAAAAGAACTGGCACTGAGGGGGACTAAGCACAATGGTCACTACCATATATTTTATTCAGCTTGGTTGCACTATCCTTTGGGACACGACCACAATGGTGGCAGGGGAAATAACATGACCACCAAGGTGGTCTTGCTACTGGCTGGGGAAAACCATAGACTAAACCATGGACATGGCAGGGTACCCTGACTGAGGTAATGCATAGTTAGTCTCCCACTTTCACTTCCAGTTGGAAGATCTTGGCTATTTGCCACCTTTATGGAAATGGGGGACTCTTCCATAGCTTGCTCCTGCGGCCATATGGGTGAAACTTGGGGGCATCCGAACCCCAGGTCTCTGGGCTTTGGCCTGCGCATAGGATACCCACCAAAGGATTTGGAAGCATCTGAAGCCCCAGGTGGGGTGGAGGATGCTTGCCGGTAGCAGGGCTACATATGGTTCTTGAATGACTCACAGATTTGGAATTGATTTGGCTGATTTGACTTGGGACACAAAAATGTTCCTTAAAAAACAAAACAAAACAAAGCAAAACACAAACAAAAAACCCCTAATGCATTGCAGCACTCATGAGCCACCTGCTACCTAGAGGAATGTAGAAAAAACATTTACAGCTGTGTCTATGTCCGAATCGCTGAATCTCTCCAAATCGATTTGGAGGGTTCTGATTCGATTCAGAGAGATTAAAGGTCCTCTGATTCAATTCGGATTCGGAGATTCAACCACCAAATTGGGCTGAATCTCCACAGAATCAAATCAGGGACTGAAGCTTCCCACAGCCGTAATAGTTGGTTT
>NW_005841987.1:2459142-2464397 GCF_000455745.1 Alligator sinensis
TCTAGGATTGCGCTCGGCGACGGGGAGAGGCCAGAGGCTGTTTAGACCTCTGTTGCCTTCTTAAGAAATGCGTTGGGTCCGTAAGGATCTGCAGCGCTTAGAGATCTTCACACAGTGTGAAGATTCTCCAACTTGGGCGGAAACCACCCAAGCTCTTTATACGGCTAGCAAGCCAATTGCTAGCCGCCACGTGTGCATAATTTAGAATCGGCCAATAGTGGGGCTAAATTAGAATACGAATGGCGGGAACTCCTTTGCACCGTGCATTTCTGAGATGCAAAAGAAATGCACCATGCAAAGAAAGCTACAAATTGGCAGGAAAATTCTCCGTTGCACCAGAGTTCTTCTCTGTAGCAGAGAACTCCACCGTGCAAAGAAGCTGCAATTTAGCGGGAACATAATTTAGCAGTGCCGAAGCACACACAAACAAAAACTCACAACTTTGGGTTGTGACACTTAGCACATACTGCTTAGAGTTCTTAGAGACATTGCATGTTCAATCCATTAAAAAGAAATGCTTCTGCCTATAATTTTCAATTAGTCATTATATTCTTCAAAGCATCTGACAGTATAAGCACCATGTATATACTGTATCTTCACTTTTTATTCAAGATGGGAATGAGAGCATGAAGATTTGGTGCTAGAATAAGTTGATGGATTGATTTTGCAACACCAGGGAGATACTAAGCTCAGATATGACTTCAATTGCTCCATTATCTAATAAATGCAACGACTGCCAAAGATTTATGATAAACATATGCAGAAGATGCTAAATCCCCCAATATAATTGAGATTCTTACTTGGAGGCAGATCATTGACTTTTGGGATATAGAAACATTCGCGAAGGTGGTTTAGTTCATCTTCTTCATCTAAGTGAAAAGCAAGTTTCTTATCTGCTGGGCTGCATCCTAGCTGTAATGCAGCCTGTTCTAAAATGGTCACTGGTAACGCAGGAGAAAACCCATCCATTTTCAGGTCATTCAATTTCACCTTAAAATGAAAAATATAGTTAAAATTCTACAATATACATATTCACTAGTGGCTGATAAGAATTCACTAAAGCTGCTTCCATCAAGATTAAAGCCATTCTTGATTCCATGCTTTAAGAAGTGAAATATGTGAATAAAATGGGATAACTAAAATAGATCCATTCAAGCATTTCTGAGGCAACATGTTGCAATAGTCCCCAAAGGCATTTTCCTGGATACAATGCTGTTTTTTCTTTACGTGATATCAGCAATGTTTAAAGTTCCACCACCCCACAGATAGCAGCAACAAATTCTAGTCATTCAGTTTCAGGATCTCAAAACCAGGGGCTTATTATGTCTACTGTCTGTGCTCCTAAAGAGATAAAGTGCATAAGCCATACAAAAAACTAGACCTCTTGGTTCCAAAATGATACCTTTTACTAGACCAACTGGAAGATGGCAAGAAAACTGTCCTTTTCTGCAAACTTTTGGGATCAAAGTCCCTTCATCAGGCTCTGGGAAAAGCCTGACGATCCCTAAGTGCCAGTGGGATCCCCTTCCCCTGCTCAACCTGCTGCTCTGCTTTCTGCTTCAGCCTTGTGCTCCATGCCTGATCTACTGCTTTGCTTTCTGCTTCCTTCCCTATCTGACTCTCTGCTTCCTGTCCCCTCTCTGATATGCCACATGCCACACAGAAGCTGCCTGTGCCACTTGTGCCACCTGTGCTGCACCCTCTTCTAGCCTGTGCAACATCTGACCTTTCAGGCTCTTCACTTATCCAAACTGGGTGTGGGGGACAAGGGCAGGATTTAGTAATGGGAGAAAAAGGCAGTATTAAATAGGCAGTTCTCTAGAACAGGGTCTTGGAATGATATTTCATTCTTAACAGATCAAACAGCAATTTTTATTTACGATTGCAGTCCATTTAGGGGGTGAGGCAGCAGGAATGGAAGGAAGCACAGAACAAGCAGTGAACGTGCCAGCTGTATTTTCCAAAATATGTCTAAAACTACAACTATAATGTTTGCAAAAACAATTTTCAAGTGGTTAGTCTTGTGCAAAAAACCCCAACAAAACAGATCTATAAAGACATTATATGTACCCAGACAGACAGACAGAAACTCAGGCTAGGAAGCCAGACAAGAAAAGATGTTAGAACCTACCACGCGGACATCAAACACTTAAAAAACACACTTTCCCTAAAGACTCTTTCCTTTCCTTTCCTTTCCTTTCCACCTAACAAAGTACAACAAATAGACTAGCCATTCTCCATTCTTGGAACAGTTTTACTGAGGGTCAGAAACTTCCCACCAACATGCACACAAAGCTTTTAAGGGAACAGTAAGGGATTTTAAGGGTAATAATGATCTTACCATTAAGTTAATTGTCTCTTTAAATATCTTTAAGTCTTTGGGATCCTTAAGGGGCCCTGATACTTGGGTCACACATCTAACTTGACAAGATATTTTAATTTAAAAACATCTAAGAGCTACATTATTAACCAAACATATTGCACATAACTGAAGTAACTAAACTACAGATTAAAATCAAATGAGTTAACTATCCTCATATGAACTCTTTACAAATAATTTAGCCCATAAATCCCTAAACAAACACATCATCAGTGTCAATTAATCTAAATTTACATATATTCCAGCCAAATGGCTAGGACAGAGAGGTCTGAATCACCGCCTCTTTCTAATGTGCAATCATTTAGTTTATGATCACAATGCTACTTGTGGGTGCCTTGCCAGACGTCATTTATTACACAGCTGCAATTCTTCCTCTCATAAGCAATGCAGCATTACTTAAGCCCTTGCCATAACTCAGACTTGCAAATGAAATCTTTAACGTAGCAGGTTTCAAATAGATTAAAGGTCCTGCTCTCAGAACCCACATGAAGACAGTCATTTTCTATAGATGCTTCACTACCCATTACCCATCCTCACAACCCCATCCCCTCTAACCCAGCAGACATCTCTTAGCTGGTAAAAAGAAAAACAACAAAGAAAAAAGTACTTAAGATGTTTGTGGATTTTCTCATTCTTTCTAAGGGGGTATTTATAACAGCTGGAAAAAGAGCTTTTAGTGAGACTAGTGGCTCAGCTTAGATGAAAGGAATTTGCAGACCCTCTGGCTGGCTGACTAGGTTCTGTCTGCTTGTCTATGTCCTGTCTAGTTGAGCTAGATGTTGCTGGGCTCTTTGCCCCACAAACTCTTTACTCCTTGAAGGGCCAGCTGTGGAAAGGAGGCTTATGCCTTCTGGCCAGGCATTATGGAATTGAATAGTTAGAGATACCACCTTTAAGGGATCTTTTATAGCAGAGATTCCCAAACAGCAGCCCACAGCCTGGTACCAGGACACAAAGGTTTGGTTGCTGGGCTGCCAGCAATCATGAGCAGGGTTAAAGCTGGGTGGCGGGGCAGCCCTGGGAGGGAGGCAGGTGGTTCTGTGCTTCTTGTCCTGGTTCTACCACCATGGCTGTGCCCGGTGAGGTGCTGCCTGTGCAGCAAGTACCAGGGCCTGTGCTGAGCCAGGCAGGACCCTGCCCCCCCAGCCCCACCCATGGATGGGAGCAGGGTGATATGGGTGGGGAAATGCCCAGGGTGGAGGGTGGGGAGGCGGTTCTGCTGCTTGCTGCTAGGGAAGGCAGCAGAGTCCCTTCTTCCCAGGCAGCCCCAGCTGAGTCCCCCTGGGCCACCTCCTGCACATGCTCTTCCCCTGCAGGGTCCCCCAGTGCCTGTGGCTGCAGTGCCCCAGCCCAACCTGATCCTTGCAACCCCCCCATGTAAAAAATTAAATTAAAGCATGTAAATTTAAATTTAAATATTTAAATTAAAATTGAATATGTTCGCAGCACAAAAAAGGTTGAGAATCACTGTTTTATAGGTTCTAACCTCACACATTCATCCACCTAGCAATTTCACTTCATATTCATTGATTCATCACTGTTGTTTATCCTTCAAGACAGTTGATACTTGCCCTAGGTGCACATAAACTCATGAGCAGGGATCCAGGTTTTCTATTTCCCACAGAAAAATACCACGCTTTTCCCTTTTAACTGAGAAAACCATGGATTACTCATTTTAATGGAGAAAGATGTGGATTTTCCACTTCTGCGAAGAACAATCTGGAAAGGCCTGAAAAGGGCTGGGAGGAGTGGGAGGAGGGAGGTCAGGTAGGGGGCATCACATGCATGTGTATCTGCATGCTCACATGCACACATGGTTGCCAGGCAGCCTAGAGAGCAGCTCCTACAGGTAAGTCCAGTGGGAGGGGGGATTGAGGTCCCCATAGCGAGGAAGTTGGGGAGGGCAGGGCTAGGGCTGCTGCCCAGCGCAGGGGCTTTGGGCCCAGGGCCTGGGGCCATATGCGGCCAGAGAGGTAGAAACTACCCACAAAAATAATCTACATTCGTTGGAATATCACATTAAAATGTGGACTGTCTTTGTAACTGGTTTATATTGAACCTTAAACTGAATGTGTGATGTGTCCCAAACATGGGGCTTCTCCATGTTGCATCCCAATGCTCACATAGTATCCCAGGTTGCAGATTTTTGAAATGGGGCATAAAATTCCTCAGATCCTAATCATGCCTTTATTTTAATGTCTGCTTCAGATATGTCCCCTAAACACTAAACTACAGAGTTATGCTCTCTCAGCATGAATCTTAAATTCTTTGTTGAAGCTGTGCCCCTGTACACAAGGAGCAGAGATGAATGCTTCCACCCAAATCAACCTATAATCTAGTAGTAGGCTGCCACTACCTGTAAATTTACAGGCAGTCCTTAAAGCCTCAAAGACAACGCACTTGTTTGAAGATCTATGGTCTTGTCACCATCAAAATAAAATTGGAATGTGAGTGTCAATGGACACAAAAAACAGAGCAATGACACCTGGGGTGCTTGTACACCTAGCAGGGGTTTAGTCCCCTAAACCGAAATGGTGGGTTTTTAATTGCAACAATTAAAAACCCACTGTTTCAATTTAGGGGCTTCCATCACTGTTATGGCTAGGGGCTTGATCTTTTTTTTTTCCATGGAGCCTGCCCACATCTCCTGTGGTCAGGGGATGAGCTATCGGTGGGCTGGGCAGCCGCTGGACTGGGGGGGCGGGCCCCCCCTGGGCGGGGGGGGGGGGGTTGCCCCAGCCTCCATGGTGATACTTCCCAGGGCCACCCGAGAGGCATGCCCCAGCTGGAGACAGAACCCTGCTGGATCCAACTCTTGCCTGCGCCCACCCGCTGGACCCCCAGCAGGTACTGCTCCTTGGTCAGGCTCTGGGAA
>NW_005841987.1:2464407-2498963 GCF_000455745.1 Alligator sinensis
TGCTACCTCCAAGCTGGAGCAGCTCCTGTCCCAATAACACCTTTCCTGGGTGGTCCCAGGGGGAGCTGACATTATGGAGGGAAGGACTTCCCTCCACACAGCTTAGGGACTATGTGGCCCACCAGCAGCTCATGCAGGTAGGTTCCACTGGGGGGAAAAAAAGCAGCAAGGGACCTGGTACTTTTTATTTTCATGGAGCCTGCCCACATCTCCCACAGCTGGAAGGCAAGCTGCCAGCCGACCCTGAGTGGTGGGGGACCCCGGTTCTTCTCTCCATGGGGGTGGTGCCCTTGGGGCTGCCCAGGTGGTCGCAAGAGGGCAGGTGCTGCTCCACCTCAGATGCAGCACCCAGCCTGATCCAACTGTTTCCTGAGCTGAAGCTGGGGCAGAATCCAGACCACTAGCAGCCTGCCTGGGCAGCTTCCAGGGGCATCACCACCACAGAAGGAAGGTCTGGGGGCCCCCGCAGTTCAGGGGCTGATTGGCCCAGCGGCATGTCTCCTCACAGCTGTGGGAGATGTGGGAAGGCTCTGCAAAAAAGAAAGAAAAAAAAAGAAAAGAATTGGGACCCATGTCACTTCTTCCTTCAGCCCACTTCTCCTGCAGTCGGGGAGGGGTTGGAGGGGGGTGGTGATCAAATAACTACATTGCAAACTAAACTAAATGCAGATGTGGTTTAGTTTTCAACATAACAAACTAATTTAAATAGTAAAAAACCCCCGCATGTGTACAGCGTCTGGCAAATAAACTGCAAAAATGGGCAGTTTTTATCATTTGTACAAGTGCCCCTTGTATCTAAGTGGGAATGTTGATCATAGCCCTACAGCAATCTTAAAGCTTTGTGGCTCACTAGTCTAGAACTTCAGTAGCTCCTTCTCCCCCGCTGCACTAGTAAGTAATACCCCTGCATGCCTTAGCCTTCATGTGCCTGCTCAGTGTTCACCTGAAGGTGTGCAAAATTTCACTGGCTGTTTTAATTTGATGCTGCTTCGACTCATTTATAGCTTAAAACAGCAAAATCAAAATGAAACAGAGGGCTTTGAAACAGCCTCAAAATGAAACAAAGCCAGTTAAAACACTGCAAAAGTTTCAAAATGTTTTGAGTTTTGAAGCAGCAGCCAGGTGTAGGGAGGCAGGGGAGAGCCAGGGCTGCACTCTAAGCGGCTCTGCAGTGCAGGGCTTGGGTTCCAGCAGCTTGCAGCCTAGTGCAGAGGGCAGGCAAAGCCTGAGGGGCTGTGCTCTGCCCCCCCCACTGGGCTCTGGTCCCAGCCACTTGCAGCCTGGTGGAGAGATGCAGGGCCCCACCCACTACGCTCAGTTCCCAGCCGCTTGCAGCCCCAAGGACCTGAGCCTGGTGCGGGGGGAGCAGAGCACAGCACTGGGGCTGCGCTCTGCCTCCCTCCACTGGCTCAGATCCCGGTCCCAGGTGGCAGCCTCCCACCCACAGCCCCAGGAGGGCTGTGGGGCTCTGCTGGACTCCTCCCCAGGGTGTGTGCCCCGATCTGCTTGGGATCACAGGAGGCTGCTCTTCCTCTAGTTTCCTGCTTCCCCAGTATAGCCAATGGGTGAAACATTAAAACAACATCAAAACAGCAAAACCGTTTCAACAAAATGAAATGGAACAGCGCTTTCAAAACAAAACTAAATTGGAAACAAAACACTGTTCCGTTGAATAGTCGAAACAGAAGCTGAAGCAAAATGGTGCTCTTTCGCACAGCCCTAGTATGCAGGGATGCTCAGCCCTGTGTTGGGCAGGACAGGGATAGACCTGAGGGAGAAGGGGGTAAAGAGGTGGTGCATGTGCCAAGCTGAGAAGATTGGCAATTGTCTCAAGTTGCAGCATGGGAAGTTTGGGATAGATATTAGGAAGAATTTTCTCACAAGGAGGGTAGTAAAATACTAGAACAGGTTACCAGAGAGGTGGTAGAAGCTTCATCCTTGGGGGTTTTCAAAACCCAGCTAGACAAAGCTTTGTCTGGGATGATTTAGTTGGGGCTAGTCCTGCTTTGAGCAGAGGTTTGGACTAGATGACCTTCTGAGGGCCCTTCCAACCCTAACTTTCTATGATTCTATGAAATGTTTGTCCTCAGTATTTTGTATTGGCTCTAGATCAGGGGCAGGCAAAATATAGCCTGCAGGCCAAATCTGGCCATCCAGGCACTTTCATCCAACCCACAGTGCCCACCAACAAATCGTACCTCAACCTGCCCATCCACCTAGGAGGGTGGGAGTGAGGCAACCTCGTATACATCCCCCCTCCCCAACATACCCTATTGCACCTGCTCCCATCCTTAGGGGTGGAAGGGTCCAGCCCAGACAGCAGGCAGCTTGTGAGTGGGGCTGCTGCTGCTGCTACTGCTGCTCTTGGGACCTACTTGGCTTCCTGGCACGCTATTCACTGCGGGCAGCAGGTAGGGAAGTGGTGGAGGTGGGGGTGGAGGCAGAGCTGCAGCTGAGCAGGAGTATGGAGCTTGGGGGTGGGCTGGGGCTGACAGCAGGGTGGAGCCTGCATCCGGAGGGTGGCAGTGACAGTGCGGAGCTTGGGTGGGGGAATGTGAGGACCTGCCCCACATTCTCCCTCCATAGTACATAGCCCCGGCAAGTGGTGGCAGGAGCAGCAGCAACAGCAGCAGGCAAGGACTGTTGTGCCCAGTGCAGGTGATGGCACTGGTGCATGGTGGTGCACGGCTCTGGCTAGCACTGCACATCACAAGAGGTACAGGCCAGCAGAGCTTTCTGTACTGCTGCACTCCCCATCATACATGCACATCCCCTGCACTTGCACAGCATGGGAGGGAAGCCCTGGCCCCTGCTTCCCTGTGGAGTCTTGGGACCTGCATGGCAGTAGGTGGGAAAGGCAGCTGGCTCTGGCACAAGGGGCTTTCCTCTCATGCCACACAAGTGCAGGGGCTGCATGTTTGTGGTGGGGAGGGCCAGTGATAGATGGCCCAGAGGGGGCTGTGCCCTTGCCACAATGTGCAGCAGTGGCCAAAGCTATGCACTGCCAGGCACAAGTGGCCTTGGCACCCCTGCCTGCTGCTGCACCATAGGGGGAGAGTGGGGGGATCCCATAACCCCCTACATATACATAATCTGCCAACATCCCTATGCCCTCCACACCCACACCCACCACATGCACACGCACGCACACACACACAACCAAACCTCCCAAAAGAATATAAAAGACTAAGAATTTATTTCTGAGTTATTATGCAGTCACCTCTATATACAGTATGCAAACACAAATCATGACAAAACAATTAAAAAAAACAAAACTTAAACTATGTTACAGTAGGTGTTTAACTTTTAGTGTATGATTTGTTTTTTTTTCCTGGTTCTAAGATGGCAACCCTCCCTCCCAAAAGGACTATTTATGGGGGAAAGGGGAGGGACTTCTGGTGGCAAAGATCAGGGGTTACAGAGGGACTTCTGCCAAGATGGTGACCAGAGGGTGGGGCAACTGGCAAGAAGTGAGGCTGTCCATGTGGCCTTCGAAAGCTCACCAAACCTCATTAAGAGGCCCTCCCTGCAAAATAATTTCCTGCCTTTCCTCTACATGATTCCTCACAGGTTTTTTGGCTCTCTCTTGTTCTTTGTAAGGAACCTAGACACCATGCTCAGTGGTCAGGACTCTACTCCAGGAATCAGGCCTTGACTGTAGATACCGAAATGTTTCATTGGCTATGCCCCAGACTCCTTGGGACTCCTTCACAGGAAAAGATGCAATTCTAGGTGGGCTGAAATTCCAGGTAGCATCTCAGCACACAGGGTGTGCAGGAAAATTGCTACACTTAGGGCACATTTACACGTCACTGTATGGTGACATTGCCACAGGGCCATGCTTTAGTACTTCCTTTTGGCTACCTTTTAGTACTTCCTTTTGGCTACCTTTTAGTACTTCCTTTTGGAAGTACTAAAGCACAACACAATAACCACCTGTACTGTGCTGCGCGCATGGCGCATGGTTAGATTTCATTGCTATGTCTCCATAGCGGCACACTAAAACAGGGAGTCCACTGCTACAGCAACGTAGCTGCTGATCATGTGTAGACCCATGTGACAGTTACATTGCCATAGCTCACCATACAGTGATGTAGCATGCCATTATAGCAATGTAGAGTGATGTGTAGATCCGCCCTTAGGCATTCTGGGACCTACTGACGGAGGCTTCTCAAAGTTTTGGAGCTACTGAAAACCTTATACCCTCTGATAGCCTCTGGATCCCTGTCACTATCTGTGAAGTCTCTTTTGAGGCACTGCAGAGAATCTCAGCATTAGACTTAATATGCACGGTTTCTGAGGAAGGACTACCTAGGTGCCATAGTAATCATGCTGGATTAATGGCATCCACACTGCATATTGCCAGCTGAGCATCCTTTAGCTGACAAGTAAGTATGACTTTTTCATGCTAAGGCTTGCTCTAAATCTTAGTGAAGTCAATCTATTGTGTTTAAAAGATTTTTGGATTAAGCTGTCGGTCCCTGTCATTGCTGCATTTTGCTGACCTGATCAATGACTTCCATTTATTCAGATTCTTATTTATATTACATTTTGACAGAAAATATCACATTAAATACAAAGATCTAGAAGCTAAAAATGATTAAGTGCTTGGAGGTATCTGATTTAATACAAACATTATGAAATAAGATAAAACTACTAAAATAAAAATCAATCAAAATCCTGTTGAGGAATGGAATCCCAGAGACCGAGTTCTGAGACCAGAATGATAAAACATTTTTGTCCCCTGAATAGGAATTAGGTGCAGTGGATACTACACCATGAAAATCTGGGAAGTCTTTATGACTGGCATCAGAGAACATCCTAATCACTACTGAATAGAGCACTATGCAATTATTTCACACAATTCTCAGCTTTCATTGGTTATTTTATACATGTACAGAAAATAAAATCTATCCAATGTGTATGAGAATTTTACAGTATTATTTCATGCAATTATATTAACTTAACTAGAGAAAGTCCACTTAATCTTTCTCAACATTGAAATTCAGCTTTATTAATGCCAAATACTTTCTCTCCCCACCTGGCTCCTCTCAGGCAATATTTTCCTTTCTGAAAATGTTGACTGACTGGTCAAAGTTTAAAGATAAATAGTTATGCCTCCTCCCATTTTAAAATTCTGTTCAAACGATTACATCTTCTCCCCCTGCTATACCTATTTGTCTTTCAAGAAACAACATTGGTATACATCTAACAAGTAATTACATTCCCCTGATATTCAATTTCTTTGTATGTTTCTATAAAGCATAGGTGTCTCTATAATCTCTTCTCTTCCTTTTCCCAAGGTCTCTGACCTTCACTCCTTTCGCTACTTCCATCTTATTTCTCTCAACTACTTACAATTTCCTGTTACTGATACCTGTGGACCGAACTTCCATGCATCTTGCAACTCTACTACCCTAATCTTTATTTTTCATTGCACTCCTCCATATATATGTGTGGTGTGTGTGTGTGTATATATATACACACACACACTATACCTTGTCAATGCATCCCACACCACTTTACATGAGCAAAACTTTGATTAGTAAGACTCACCAATGGCTGATGGCACTCTCCAGTTTTTGAGCAGAACAGATTCAGCCAAAATTAAGAAAGCTGGAAAACAGTCATTATTTTCTATTTTATCACAATAAAGATCAGTCTCATCATTACACATTTTCTGTTTTAAAACACTATAAAACACAAAAAGCAGGAAATAATCAAACACAAATGGCACTTACATCCATGCAGTTATTTCTGTTTTGCCCTTTATGCGTAATTTACTGACTGAAAAAATAACCCTCTGAAATATTAACAAGCCATCGTATCAAACTCACAGGAAAAGGACCATTAGGCTTAATTATAAAAACTATAATCTGAATTCTTTCTAGATCCAATTTTTACTATTTTATAGCTCTATTTTCTGCCTATAATTACATCTTCAGACCTTTATTATTAAACTGTAACACCCTCCCCAGTACTTTCCTAAAGTGCTCTAAGCTAACTGCTCACAGTCCTCTCTGTCCAATACAGTGTTGCTACAGGAACATAATGAATCTTTATTTAAGGCTACATCAGTAAGCTCTGAAAAGGGGTTATCATATAAATAACATTTGCGCTGTTTTGCAAAGTCCAATAGCTATTTGCTAGGCTACCAATGGTAGTTTAACCCACCGGACTTTGACATTTTCCAGGAATCTGTTTGGTCAGCAGTTTACCTGAATTGTGCACATTACATATACATATGCAATATAAGCATATAGTCTCAAGAGTTAAAAGACACCTACTGAAAACACCAGTAACACAGCAAGTTAGTGTGTGGGGGATGAGAAGTTACATAGCTGTGACCTTTAAGGAGAGAAAAAAAAAAGTACAAAGGTCAGATTCTGCAATCTTTATTCAGGTTAATAATTTTTTTCTGGCAAGTACCGTTTGTAGGATCAGGGCCTTAAAATGCAGCCCATGGCAACTAGCTTTCTAAACAGAATATAGCATGCAGCATGAATATAGCATACAGAATACTGCATGTGGAAAGTTAAGTTACAGGGAAAACTTTTGAATACACTATTCATAGCACTCTGCTACAAGAGACAACCCTCAGTAAACATACTATTGTGTAATTACATAAGTGATGCAACACAAACTGAAATGATAATAAACTTCATTACTCAGAGTAATGAAGGCACACATTGACTTAACATAAAAAAGATACAGTATTAAAAGTCACTTTGCGCCATTTTTCTATCCCTTAGTAAAACCACATTACCCTGCAGCTGGCAGCCACTTCTGGTTAAGAATGAGGAAGTTCTTAAACACTCAAACAGCATTGTGTTAAGAATCACTGCAGTCATGTGCTTTCTTAGTAGGTAGAAACTGAAAAGCATTGTGACTAAGCACACCACCAAAAGTCACATATATGCAACTTGTTCCTCTCTGACCAGTGCAAAAATTAAGCTTTAACCCCTCCCCTCACTTTCTCCTGCAACTGTGTTAATGGATCATCAATGCTGGAATAGAAAGTAATGGTACTAAACCAAACTCTTTAATTAGACAAGAGAAAAGATGAGAGGGACTTCAGTGGCTCAGTTCTGTAAATTTTGCTAAAAAACTCCCACCCACAGCATTCCCCCACCCACTGCCACTCCCCACAGCCCTCAGCTCCCCATGCTCCCCCACCTGCCACCGCTTCCTGCCACTCTCCCACCCACCGCTGCTTCCCACCTGCCCGCTTGCCAGCCGCTCTGGCTCCAGCCTGCCCTGGGCAGCACCATGTGGTTCCCAGCTGCATGGGCTGATTGTGACAGTTTCCCCACCTTCCTCCATCCAATCTTATCTGACTTTCCACTCAGACGGAGGGAGGGCAGCGAACAGCCAAAGGGTCACCAAGCCAGAAGCCACAGAGGCTGCTGGTTGGAGGGGGGGATGGCTGGGGGCTGGGCATAGCCAGGTAGGCCTTGCTGCTGCTGCTGCTGCCTTGTCATCTTTGACAGGCAGCCACACACAGATAATAATTAATTTTCTAATTTTTAAGGGGCTCTGTGGGCTGGATAGAATGGCCTGGTGAGCTGGATATGGTCCGCCAGCGGTATTTCGCCCACCCCTGTTCTAGACTGAGCACTGAGTCCCATTGGGTAGAGTGGTTTTCTTTAATCTTTACTAATCTATAGAAGAGCCTTTGGTAACTCTATAAGATTGGGCCCCTAACATAGACTATTGCCTTTAGTGATCTAATTATAAAACCTTTCTAAAAAGGTTATATGACTATTGTCTCAAATAGTACATAAGTAGAAGTTATAATCCCTATTCCATGATGATATCTTTGAACTTTAATGTATCTTAAATTAAAACTATCTTTATATAGTTTTTTTAAAGCATCTTAAAAAAATAAAAAATATAATTAAATTTTAACAATCCAATTGAAACTTAAAAATCTTTTTTTTTTTTAGATTTATAAAAAAATCATTGATTTTTATCCACCCTGCTGCATAATCATCATGGTCCAGGGAATATATGAAAGGCTTTATGTTTTGTTTTGCTTTGCTTTTTGGTGGATTTCCTGGTGATATCTATTATGGAGAAACACTTTCTGCCCAAAAGCTTGCCCAGTCTCTCTCCCATCTAGACAGTTGGACCAATAAAGAACATCGCAAAAAAAAAAATCCTTTTTTCTCATGCCTGGATACAGAGATAAAATAGAAATGCGGGTTCTACAGACCAAGTGCATCTCTCATCCAACTAGCTTTCTAAGTTAATTTTTAGACAAAGCATCATGAGACAAGGCCACTGGTGCACTATGACAACTCTTTCAGAATTGCTTCACTGTTCCCTTTCTCCATCCTTGTGCTGGTTGTAGTTGCCCATTATTCCAGAATGGACTATGAAATCAGAAACCAATAGTCTTTTCAATCATGTGTACAACACTTACAACAGGAATGTCAGTCCAATCTAGGGACCTCTGGGCAATACTGTGATACAATGACAGTGCCACAAAGAAATGCCAACAGGGTTATCCTAGCATGCCCAGTTCCCCGCTCCCTCTCTCTCTCCCTCCACCAAAATAATAATTTAATTAAACACTGTTTAAATACATAAGAAAAACAGATAAGAATGACCATTAACATGAATTCTTAAACTGTCAGGCAGGACATATCATAGGCATGATATACTTTGCTTTACTATAAGTATCACTAACAATGCCTGTTGCTAGGAGACACTAGGGACAGAGAGGATGACAATGACATCAATGCAAAATAACTTTAGCTACAAAGAGAGAAAATATTGTCTTTCTCTTAGGGGAACAGAAAGCCTTTGGCACTGAAACAGAGGCAGTCCTTCTAGGAAAAAGGTATGAAGGAATACAGCCATGATTCTGGGCAACTAAACAAGCAGCATACAACCACAATGCAGTGCAAGCAGTTCTACCATCTCTGCTTGGAAGGGCAACTACATCACAACATCGAGCCCAGTAAACTCATAGACTAGGGACAGAAATTACACATAAATCAGTATAAGTGATCAGAAACTGGTTCAAATCTGTAACACAACAGAAGTTCAATGAGCATAAACTGGTTACAAAATGGCTTGAACAGGTTTAAGATAAATCTAGATGGATGTAGTATCTGATTTAACTGATTTAGGTTAAATCAGTTTATTGAATTTCTGTCCCACATTGCCTCTGGATTCAAATTAACTCACAGTCCTCCAACATCCCAGGATGCTTTGCACCTCCCCAGCAACCCTCCCCCCCACACAAGTTGGGTGGGCTAGCCTTGGCCCAAGCTGTCTGCTCCAGCTGAGCAGGGAAGCACGTTCTAGTGCCCCCTGGCTTCTGGCCTGGGCCACTGCAGGCAGGTGGCTGCATTTCTGGAATCAAAAATGAATATCTGTTAATTTGCTTATTGTTTCAATCTATGCAGTTTAGACTAACCTGCGAAGATTCAGCTGATTCATGTTCAGGCTTTTTGACTGTACTTGGCCACAAAGATTCACTGAGAAAACTATCCATATTGCAAGGTACAATGTACTTCAACACTTCCAGGCCAAAGTCAATGAATTTCATTGCAAAATCTTAATGCTACTGAGTTTGCTACTCTGCTTTGTTCACTCTGAGTCTCTGGAGGCTTCTATTGCTCCAGAGTTTCTCATCCTGGTCTCTCAAGACACATTAAAATGTAAGCAAACTAATGGTCAATTGTGGGACTTCATCTGCACCTGTTAATCCAATACCTTGTGTCCATGGGGACAGTTACGTTTTACTTCCTACAATAGAGGAAGTATTAAGTCTGTGTACATTAAGTCTACATATCATGTTAAATGGGGCATAATACCTCATCCTGGTTTTGTCACCAATTTAATGTTTTGGGACCAATTAAGGGCATAAAATCGATTCAGTGTTTCATCCATTTAACTAACTTGACCCTGTTTTTCTTCAAGTAAAGTCTCCCGCTTTCCCTTTACAGTTGTGATCCTTCCTTCTGAATTGACAGAACAGCAGGAAGTAGCTCCTCTGAAATTATTGACTTACCTTTTGATAGCCAAACACAGTTTCCAGAATCTTCTCACTTGTTTGACACACTTTTTCCTTTTCTTCTCCTCATTTGAGCTGTCTGGCACACCTCCTTAGCTACATGTGGATTTTTTCTCCATCATGCGACCTACGGCTGACCTTTTCTCTCCTCATGCTTCTGTACTAGTTATCATTTCCATTTGCTTCTCAGCCTTTTAAGCTACTATTAGTTCTCTATTTTTCAGGTACATTTTTTTGGAAAAAAATAAGTAGAAAATCACATCCCATTGCCTTGTCTGCTGTAGCATTTTAGAGGAAAATCTTTCTCCTCCACCTCTCAGTGCATAAGCACTGGTGGTACCAACAGTGAAACAATAGTATCAGGTGATTTTTTTACAATCCTTTTATTTAAAATTGCTCCCACAGAAATGCAGTGGTTGAAATCCCTGAGCCATAACTATATATGAAAGCTCCCTGTTTTGATAACACCACTGGAACAGTAACAAGTGGTAAAGCAGTCTACTGCATTGAGAGCAATATAGTGCAAGCAGAGGTGAGCGTGTTTATGAATAGTTTTAGATAAAGAATATTAACTGCAAAGATATGGTGAATACAGACATTTTTAACTTAACTATTAAAAAAGAAATCAAACATACAAGGATTTATGACATACAGAAAGCCTTAAAATAAGTATAGTTTGAATAAATCTATTTGCTGTTAAAGTCATAAATATGTAGATGGGAAGTATTTCCCCAGGTTTGCATATGGGATGCTGGTAGAATGATAAAACAATTTCTCAACAGGTAGAATTTTCTTTGTCTAGAAGTGTTAAATGCCTGGAAAAGAGCCTGTTTCTAAATGAAATGTTGATCTGGTGAATGGTGTGACCCACCATGCAGATTTTTCAGAGGTAAATGGCAGGAGGCTATACTATGATACACAGCCAGAGTTACCATGGTCTCCAGAAATTTTATTTATCCAGCATCCTCAGATGTGTCTGGGAGAACATAACCATTTATTTCCCCATTGCAAGTCAGGTATCATGAACACATCCCTCCACATTCCTCTATTCCTCTATTCATTTCTTGGAATGAACGCAAGAGCTATGTGAACATAACCTGTCTTCAGCTACTCTATCCATGAATGATGCATGCCCCCAGAGGCTGGGGGGGCATGGCAACTGCCCACAGGTGGCTGCGGCAGTGTCAGAGGTGGGGGGAAGGGGTGGCGAGCAGCGACTGCCCACAGGTGCTGCTGGCAGCGTTGGTGGTGCTTCTATCAGGGAGTACACCACCAACCTCAGGGGGTGCACTTGCACCCCCTACGCATCACCAATGACTATCTTATGCAGATTGAATAGGTCTCATTTACTTGATAGTAGCTCTGCCTTGTCCCTTGCTTTTACAAGAAATTAAGTGTTGGGTAGGGTAGGGAGAGGGGCTAACATATACTTAACAGGAACATTGAAGTTTGTGCCATTGATTATATGGTGCATTCCTAAATTTTAGGAATTCAGTTTCCAGAGGTCTGCCCAGTGTTGGATAAACTTGGATAGTAACATTTTTTCAAAAGATTCCTCCTGTATTTAGGACCACTGAACCTGAAATGTGTGGCAGTGGTAGTAGTTCCAAGACTAGGAAAGGGATACTAAATAAAAGGTGCAGCCCGTAGGCAGTATTTATTAGAATTAAAGGGTGCTTGCAGATGTAAAAAACCTCCCCCAAAAATGGTGCTTTATTTTACATTTATTGTGTTCCTGCACCAAGCCCTGCCCAGAAGAGGCAGCGTGTTACTTCAACTTGACTCACCCGACATCTGTATAGGTTGGGTGCTTTAGTGGGGCTTTTCTGGCACTTTTATCTAATATCTGATTGAAGCAGATTTATAGACACTACAGAGCCAGGTTGAAGTAACATGCTGTGGCTACCGGTAAAGCATGGTTTGTTTGGGGGTTTTTACATCTGCAAGCAGCCAAAAAGTACTCTTCTGCTGGCAGACTGGGATGTGCAGGTGTGTGGGGAGGTAGCAAGGCAGACTAGTATAAAATGAACATTTGTGCAGGCTATCACTTGTCCCCAAAAATACTTCTATTAATAAAGGCAATGACAAACACGCAGGACTGCTATTTGTCAGGATAGGATAATGCTTTCTCAGCACTTGCACCTGGGTGTGAACAATGCTGAGAAGGTTACAATCTCCTGTAATCTCCATACTAAATTAAATAATTATTTTTGGCTTATATTAAACCAATAACTGCATTCTTAAAACTGAATTGAGTATCTCTTGCCATGTCTTGAGTATCTCTTGTTACCATATAACATTTACTAGAAGCAATCTATACACAAATTAGGTCTTCTTCCATGGAGCACAGCTGGATCATCTGCCATGAGTTGGTCACTTCAGTGTAGGTGATGAGGTCAAAGCTTACAGCAGGGACTGGCAAAATATAGCCTGTATGACGAATCTGGCCCACCAGGCAATTCCATTCGGCCACAGGGCCCCTCCATAAGCTGTCTGTAAACCCTGGTCTTGGGTTGCCTCTCTGCAAGCTGGCACCTCCATACAAGAGGTGTGGGTCTGGTTGTCAAGCAACCAACCCCCACTGACCTGCCCCAGCCCTAAGCCAGGAGGTGCCGAGAGATGAGAAGCCTCTGCCTGGCTAAGGCTTTTGCCTGGCTGTGCTGGGGATGTTTGCAGCCTCCCTGCCTGGCTGCAAACATCCAGGGGTCCCACCGGGCTGGGAGCCAGGGACTCCTGTTGTGGAAAAGGGGACAGGAGTGTTGGAAGCTACATGCTATGAAACCAGGTGAGGTTGGCCCTGCATGCTGCAGGAGTGTGGAGAGCTGCACGCTATGGGGCCAGTCAAGGGTCAAGGGGTGGGACTTCTGGCCCCGAGGTAGTGACAAGGGGGGTGGGGACCTGTCAAGGGGCGGGACTACCCTTGCAGCCCTTAACAGCTCAGCAAAACTTGTTAAGTGGCCCTCCAGCCAAAATATTTGCCTACCCTGGCTTACAGTATCATTGTTGTCTCTGGCTACCAGCAGCAGTATTTTGTCAGTGTCCAGTGGTGGAATTGAGTGCACAGGCCAGTGCAAAGTAGCTGCTGGCCCTTTGAGTTCTCTCAGAAATCTTATTATTTCTTCATGTAGTGACATTAGAAATGGACCTGCCTGAAGGAATAGGAAGGGCTGCCCTGCAGAGAGACAGAGTGCGAAGAGACAGAGTTTGTCTCAGTAGGCACACCCTTTGCCCTGAGGGTGAGTGATGCTGTTTTGGAGGTAGCCCTCTGTGTAGTTGGGGGGGGGGGGTGATGTAATCCCAGCAGGGTTTGAATGAGACACGTTAGCAAAAGCCCAGGAAGAGTCCTGGCCTGGGATTGGCTGAGAGGCTTGGTTAAAAGAGGGCAGCAGTTTTCCTGGGGAGAAGAACAAAGGGGAGAGAGAGGGGGTGAGAGAGAGGCTGCAGACCAGGGAAGGGATCTCCCCATGGCTGTCCCTCCGAGAGCCGCTGTCAAAGCCCTGCAGAAGTAGCAGCAAGAGGCTGCACCGAGAGTGCTGCCATGTATCTGTTCTCCCTTCCTTCCTCTCCAAGCCCTGCCAGGGCTGGACAAGAGAGGAGCTGCCTGTGAGGAGACTCCAAGCCTGGGAAGACCCTCCTGCAAGCCCATGTGTGCCTGGGTAAGCACAGCAGGGGAGGGGGATACAGGACCATGGGGAGACTGCTGGAGACTGTTCTGCCATTTCCCTGGGAGTGAGAAGGCCCCCGGGAGGGGCCAGGTCAGGGTACCAGGGAGCCCTGGGCTAGAGGGGCAGGGACTGCTCCAGCCACTAGAAGCCCCAGAAACTGTTACGACCTGCAGCCCAGACACTGCTACCTTCTGTGCCAGGGACAGGGGTCTGGGCAGGAGTCGGATCTCTTTCAGGGACCGCAGTGGAGGAGCCATCACCTGCTGCACTGAGACCCCTGGAGCCCAGAGAGGGATGCCAGCAGCGGGGACCACCCATGGCTCCTGTGCCAGGGACACAGATGCAGCCCAACTCTCTAAGACACCCCGCCAGGAGCAGTGCACACAGGGGCCTCAGTACACAGTGTACAAATTATAGACTATGTAAATAAGTTCTTCATGGTTTATTAGCTGGAGTATCAATGTATTTATTTATTGGTTCCTTATTTATTGTGGGTAATGTGTATACCTTCCCCTAGTGTAATGGGTATCCAAGAAGCATTAACCCTTAAGCCATCATCACTAGGTTATGCAGTGTAACTTTTGTTTTCTTGCATTGGTTATATGTTACCTTGTAAATAATTAAGTCCTGTAAATAGTTTTATAGCGGTCTGCAAGGTTTTTTGATTGTAAGGGGAGGCCCCTTTGCTCGGGGACCCTGCAGCAGCTACCCAGGGAGCTGAGCAGGGCCACCGGCTACCAAGTACCCCAGGATCCCTCTATTCAGGTGAGGGCGCAGGTAGCATCGTGCCCAGGGTTAACCATTCATATATTACCTAAACCAGCCAGAGATCCTTTCCCTTACTGCAACACTTTGATGCCTCCTGGTTGTACCTCTGTCTCACTTGTTCACTTGTACCTTTCTGCAGTGTAGTGACTAAAGTTCAGGTGTACCTTTGCAATGATTTCAGCAAGGGATCTCACTCAAGCCTAAGTACTGAATAAGTTGGAGTATTACACAGGTCTCAGACTCCAAGAAAACTGAATTTGCAAAAGACAGGCCATGGCTACATGCCATAATATTATCTGCAATGTGACATCCTGGAGCAAGGAAGGACATATAGGTGCATGGATAGGTGACCCAAGAAGCCAGAAAAACAGTGTGCGGTACCAGTGGGAGGACCTGGCAGCTGTGGGAGGACCAGTGGAGGACCTGGAGGACCTGGCAGCAGGACGGACAAGGCCTTAATCATCCCAAGCTAAAGAGCATTGTCCGAGAAGATAATGTCTGAGACAAAGGATCAGCCACAAAAAGGCATCCTGCATCTTGTCCTTCTTTTTTTACTTGGTACACACCCACCTGCTTGTGCTTTCTTTCTCTGCTGTACACACAAGTGAAAAGCCAGCCTTGTCCTTTATTGCTAACCTGAGTAAACCTAATTAGGAATAGCAAACCCAGTAAGTTATGGAGCCCCTTGTCAAAATTATTCTTTAACTTGTTTGTCAGTGTTTATTTTTAAATCCATACTCTGACCTCTACTTCTTTTATCTTGAATTTTGAGTAGGTAGGTAGATCCTCCCCTCTGTAGATTTAACCTTTATTTAACCCATTGGTAAATTGATTATGCCTCAAAATTCGAACGCAGACTGGTCCAAATCAAACTGGAGGTTTGCCAGAATCTCACTTCCCAAATATTTGTAAACCTTAAATGCCCCTTATTTCAACCCAAAATTGCAGACAGTGTCTCAACTTTCTTAAAGGACTTTATTAGTATTCTCTAAGGGATCTCTAGAATATTTTAAGCTAACTGTTTAACTTGTACGATGATCAGGCTGTGGCCAATTTCTCCATAGGGGTTACAGGTCTCCATAGGGATTGCATATGATCTTTGAAAAGTGCATTTCCCTCTAGCAAGCCATAAACACTTAGGAGAGTTCCTAAAGATCACTCAAAATATATTTATGGAAGGCTTTGGTGTCACATTTTCATTTTACTTATATTATTATACACACAGAGCATATTAAAAGGTTTCCTAAACACAGAATAGAGCTGTTTCAATAGAATGCTATTTTCCAAAGCCTAAAGACAATAGCTTTATATTATATTTAGGAATATACAAGACTTCTTTCCCAATTTCATAAAATATTATAAACAGCTGATAAAATCCTTTTTTGTCCTAACTGGGCCAATGAATTTTCTTAGGGCATTTTAGTAACTTTGGGTTTTTTTCACTAACTCTTCCCAATCAAATGAAAAATAATAACCTTCTGGATCCTGCCTTGATAAGGTCAGACTGCTGATTCTTTCTTTCCAACAATTTAGCCTGGCTTGCTCTTTCCAGAATACATTTATTCAGTAATAAATATCTCCAGGCAGTTGGGCTTCTGTACAACCTGGAAACAATTAAAACAAAACTGAGCAAAATGGCATTGGGCAGGGGGAGGGGAGCATTATCTCTGAAATTCACTTTGAAATATTTTGGACTAAAATTACTCCTAGATTGTCCTATCTGATTTCATTATTTAGATGCATTAATAAAAATATTAATTTTATGCCACAATATCATCTTATGTGCTTTTACTCTGTGTCACTTTTAACCTTTGGTGTCTCATTCAAAGCCTATTAATCAAGTGGAATTTTTTCCATTGACTTCACTAGACGTTTAATCAAGCCCCAAGTTCCAAAGTCATCCAACGTTTTTTGCATGAATTAATTACCCCCTCTATAAACACTCTTCTTTAATTGCAAGTCTGTAACATCTGTTCATGTTCTCTTAAAACAAACAAACAAATAAACACACAAACAAACACTTTAGAGATATATTCCATTTGAATTAACTTTCACCTCTTACTTTTGGGCTATCCAGCAATATCAAATCACTTCATTCTAAAATAAAGTTTAGAAATTTTAGACATAAAAGTCCTGTCACTGCTTAGACATGATTTCTGAAAAGAAAATCAATTTTTTTACAGCTTTGTCCAAACCAAAGCTAAACTTTGTTTTAACAGCCCTGTTTCAATCCACAAAGTTCTTCGGACCATTATCAGGGGGAATTAATGAACGGTGCTAATAGCTGGGTCTGAGTTACAAGGTATTAGGAGGAGACAATCAGGAGGAAAGGCAATATATAACCTTTAGATGGAACAATTAGAGATCAATTATTAGAGCCACAGAAGAGCATTCTGAAGCTGCTTCTTCATTAATCAAAGATTATCCCAAATTAGAATGTTTAATTATTTGCAAAGGTTCTTTGTATATTGTAGCTCAGAAAATGCCACAGGGCTTATGGGTATAGGTTGTAGCCGTGTTGGTCTAAGGGGATAGGCAGACACGGTTCTTTTGGCAATAAAAGATATCACATTTACCAAAAGAACCTTGTCTGCATAAGGCGTATGGAAAATTTTCTAGCTGCTATTACTGTGTGTGTGTATATGTATGTATAATAATCACTTAATGGCACAGCATACTGAACCTCTTAAGGAACCAGTAGCACTCTAAACCCAGAGGGAACTATTCAAGTTCACTAGAGCTAGATACTGGGATAAGGCCCTTACAGGCACTGAACCTGCCATGTCCCAGTAATCACACGCGCATGACAACATTGGAAGTACTATGGCTGCTACCGAATAGAATGGCTACCAAACATTTAAAGCAACACAGTGGCTAATCAATTTAACTTTTAACAAACATCCCAAGCTAAAACTACCTGCACTAGTAGAGAGTAGGAGCCTCCTGCTGTGCCTTCTTCAGTCCATTACTCTATTAATGAGATAGACTTCATAGTGTACTGTATGCATTTAACCCATTGCCACAGCAGCACACTGTTGCAACCTAAAGCAGACTGCAGCAACTGGAGTGTTAGATAAGCAAAAAAAAAAAAAAAAATCTTCCATCCCCACCCCTAACCCACTCCACCCCCACATGGCTATATAGGTGCCTTTTACAAGAACAACAGCATCTTCTCTTGGGTCCAGCAGCCTACCTCTTTTCAGGCTAATCCCAACATAGGGTAATTTGTCTCCAGGCTTCTGCTGCATTTGCACCAATAAAAGGTTAAGCCCCTCTCTGCTTCCCTGCCCACAAGATCTCCACAGACCTCTATGCAGTTCAAATTAACTTGGTTTCCCTGAAGCCCTTCCCCTTTTCTCCCCAGCATCCGGTTGTGCTTTCAGTTCCTCTGAAGTCTGCTTCTGGCCCACCCTGTTCTCAAATCACCACACAGCCAAGCCACGTTGCTTCCGCTGCTGCCTCGCAGGGAAAGCACGCACACTGCATGGGACTCTTGCAAAGAGTTTTACTAAGCTCTTCCCCCCCCAGGGCCAGGGCAGAAGGGCATTCTCTCTCCTTGGGGGGTCATAGAGCGGCACTGGGGGAGAGAAGGGAGGGGAGTAATACTTTCCTGCTCAGCAGAATCAGCATGAGGGTGTGGGGCTTGTGTCCCAAGTATGTGGTGGAGCATGGATGGCGGCACAGCGGGGCACTTTGAGCTCCTATACACATGCAGGGAGCCTGCCCTGATGTGCTGGAAATTCAGTGTGTCAGAGCAGACTTGATTAATTGAGTCTGCTGAAGAATGAAAATCGACATGCTGTGGCAGCCTCATGCGTCACTTGTAGCAGGATCACCATGCATCTCCATGCTGACAAAATGGCAGCGCTGTGCTTTGAAATAAAATACTTTAGCTTTGGTTCAAAGTGCCCTGCTGCCATTTTGTCAGCATGGGAACGCACAGCAATGCTGACACATGTCACCTGTGGGCACTTTTAATTAGCGCAGCTCACTAATTGGGATGCCCTGAACCATATCAGGAGCACGTGTAAAAATGCCCTTTGTTTTTCTCCCTTTTTACTAGTCACACGAATGGGGACTCACTGGTGTAAAGTACTCACACAAGGGAACTTTCCTCCAGGGAAAGGGTGCCTCCAAGTGGGCTGAGGGAATAGGATAACAAGTGACCGTGGCATCCCTGATATCCTCTAATCCCTTGCTGCGATAATCATAGGAATATGGCATTTGGGACTGCGAGTTGAGACAGCCCAGAAGAGAAGCACAAACTCTCTCCCTCTGCCACCTGTGCAGGACCTAGAGCCACTTCTGAGATGAATCTCCCCAGAGATGTTTGTGAGAGAAGATTTCAAAGGTATCAGGACTGGCATCCATGGCAGAGCAGAGACAGTGGCATGAATGGAAAAAAGACTGGAGATCTGAGGTTTAGGCATGGGCTGTGCAATAAGAGTCCTGAAGGCAAGGACAAGAAGTTTGTACTTGTAGTAGGTCAGCCTTTGTTGGCAATATGAGCAGCATGTAGCAGGAATTAACCTCCAGCTTACCAAGATGTAGTGTGGGGCTTATGCATCCCATCACAGCTTGTGACTGTTTCTTCTTTTATTATGGCATTTTGAACATTATTTCAGCTTTCAGATGTGGCATTCTGCCAAACATAAAGCAAGATGATGGATAACTAGTCGTGCTGTGAGCAGTTTATTGTAGTTAAGGTCAATTCTTGAATCACCTCAGTCCATTTTTCTTATGCTCCAGGGGAAAACCGCTTTTCATATTTTCCACTGTTTGCTTAAACCTTTCAATTCCTTTCCCATGGGGAAAAGAGGTGCTGCTTAGAATTTTTTTCATGTTTAGCTGACAGCATTGCATGGAAATAGTTTGTGAAAAATGGCCCTTTAATCAGGTAATATCTTGGAGAAGTTGCAGCCAGTCATGGGAGAATCACACCAGTGCATAGGGAACCTTCACTGGTATAAGTACAATATAGGAGATTTTGAACCAGTATTTCTCAACCAGGGTCCCTTGAGATCCTTTCAAGGGTGCCTCAGGGTACCACTCAATGTTAGTACTATTAGGTGTGCAATATTATTCACAAGATAAACCCAGAGGATTCAAGTAGAATCCATAGTGTTAAATGCATTCTGACCTGTTGTGCTCTTTCTGCGTTCTTTGCAGAAGAAAAACGGCTTCTACTATTTTTCCATAGTCAAAAAATGAGTGAAAACTAAGAGCTAGAATTTTCTGAGGGGTGCCTTGAATCTAATGAAGGGCATCTTGAATCTTAAAAGGTTGAGAAACATTGTGTTAAACTATTCCCACTCACTGCAGCCAGTGAGAGGACAGACAGAGGAAATGGGACTGTGCCCACAACACCCAACTCTACGTTCATTCTTAGTTACTTTATTTGTCCCTCGTGGATGCGTAATTTGAACCTAGGTCTCTAACATCCATAGTAAGCATTCTAATTACTGGGCTACTGGATAAAACAGGGGTGGGCAAAATGACAGATCTGGCCAGTGGCTGGACTCCATTTCCCAGCAGCCCCTGCCTATGTCACTGTAGCCAGTTACCATGGAGACCCCAGCAGTGGTGAAGCCATGACAGTGTGGGACCAGGGTTTCTAAGGAGACCGGCCCCAGCAGTGCTCTCAGGGCGTGCGGCTGGGTGGGGAGCTGCTCTGGGGCTAGGGCTGGGATCTTACGGTGGAGACAGTGTGGTCTGGAACCTGGGCAGAGCTGCGATCCATTGCCTGCACACTCCTGCCCAGACCATGCAGGCAGTGGATCATGGTGTTGCCCCAGCTCTGGACCATGCTATCACTGCCGCAAGATCTTGGCCCTAGAGCAGCTCCCCGCTCAGCCGCATGCCCTGCCAGCACTGCTGCAGCTGGTCTCCAAGGAAATCCTGGCCCCATGCTGTCACAGCCCTGCTGTTACTGGGGACTCCATGAAAATCAGCCACAGCAATACGGGTAAGGGCTGCTGGGAAATGGAGTCTGCTGCAGGCCTGATCTGGCCCATGGGCAAGACTTTTCCCACCCCTGGAGCAAAAGCAGCTACTTCTAGCTGTGTTTATGACAAACCATGCTGGGTTTGTATTTTTTTCCAAACAGCGTAGGCATCTACTTCTAGTAGCCAGTTCAGGCCTGTGGATTCTGAGCGGAAAGACATGTTGCTTTGCATCCTTAAGTGCAGGGGAGACCGAAGATATAATTCCATTTTCAGCATTATCTACAGGAAAGCTCTATGCAGCTCCCTGATGCAAATTCCATTCTCAGGCATCTAATTCTCCCTGTGCACTGTATAAAAGGGCTAGATGCCTAACGCAGAGTCCTGGATTCCACTTTGAAAGCCCAGGGACCTAAAAGTTAGGTATAAGACCTAAAACATTTAGGCATCCGACATATTTTGGGGTCTAGCCCAAGGTTTTTTGGTCCTACCAAGTTTCCACTAGAACCAGTGGAACAGCCTTCTCATCAGTGTACCAGGGGAACAAAGAAGAAACATGAACAGTTTAAGGTGGAATTTGTAAAGTTTATGAATAGGTTCTTATGATGGGGTTCGTTGTAACAGCAGGAGACTAGCTGCGACAATTTAGAAGGCCCCACCCAGTCGAACGTTCTTATCTTAAATAGCGCCTCTTTGTGGGGGAGGGGGCGGGGGGGTGTTTATTTGTTTATGCATCCTATATTCTGGAGTATCTTGTCATATTAAACCCCCCCCAAACCTCAAACCCTACTCTGATTTTACAGTGTTATCAACTGAAGTCAGGGCCTTGCCCTATTTGTGTGGGAGGCATGCAAATTTAGGCCCTGGATCTTTCACCAGTGAGATTAAAAGGAAAATAGTCTAAATTTTGCAGAATTAGATTCTTAATCGATCAAATATATGCCTGGTGTAAATCCATTGGTGCAGAGGTATTTTGCACAAGCCTATGAACAACAGCTGATACTCATAAAATATTAAACTATCCCAATGTCCAGTTCATGATAAGGAGTACCAGATAACATTGTGGCACAAGCTCCACATTTTGGAATGTCCTGTCAGATCTGATTCATCACTGATTGAAGGCAATGGATGGGCTCCCATCAGTTTTGGTCAGAGCTGGATCAAAACCTTAGAGGTTTAGCTGCCATAATATTAAAGTGCAAAATTGTGATTTATACCATTGTTTAGAGAGGAGCAGAATTTAACTGCAAATTACAAAAAATAAACAATCCCATCATTCATTGGCATGGAAATTACTTATTGACCAACAGAAAATGCTGGTAGTATTTTATATATGAATACTATCCAAAGACCAGATTTGCAAAAGCACTCTGAGGGCTTTTGAAAAAAAACTATGAAATGGAGAATATGAGTTTTACAATTCATTAAGGTAATATATATTTTTAAAAAATATTTTGCAGAAATACAAACAGTATTTTTAATGAAAAATGTTTAAAATATGTACACATAAAAGGCATTGCACATGCAGGTTGCTCTATATTCTTTCTTGCATATTCCCATGCATACCACATCTATGTAATCTGTAGCACAATTTAATATCTTGCTGCAGAAAAAGGGGTCACTTTTAGTGATTTAATTTATCAAATGATGTTTTCATTCTGTAGTAAAAATAATTCAGGAAATACTATAAATAAAATATCACAAATATGCTGCTGCATTTTAGATAAAATTCACTCTACCCTTTCAGTCAGTCTCACTTTTCACTTCCACAGGGAGTCACACAACAGCAGTGTGTCTAGCAAATGCCTGGACTCATGAACCAGGAATAGGGTTATCTCTAACAAGGTCTTCTTGAGCTAGTGCCATTACAATGCCCAGTTTGGAAATCCTAATCTCATAAAACATTTCAGCACTTCAGCATGTTTAACTTAAGTATATGTTTTGCTGGCTCAAGACCAGTTGGATTTCTACCAATCACTTTTCTAACAAGACTATTCCATAGTCTAAGAGTTACTACTGTCAGGAATTATTCCTAATATTGCTGATTCAATAAAGGATTTAAGCATATGCTTTACTGGATCTGTACCAATATAAACAAGCATAAGGTTTAATTCAAGGTTTTTCTCTAGTTATTCAGTGCTAACACAGATAGGCTTGTCTTCTAGAATAGCCAGAGAGACAGATCTTAAGATCTGCAGAAAGCCAGGACTATTGTGGAGATCCTCTGCCCCCTTACCAGCAAAAATACCTGACTGCACTCCCATTTATTACCTGCAGAGGGGAGAGAATGCTCATACTCGACCAGTTCCTCCTCTCCAGTCCCATTCTTCTCCCCAGAATTAATTTCCAAATCAGGAAAGAGGTTTCTGAAGGAGACATGGGCTAGGGCAGGGGTTTTCAACCTTTTTTAAGGAGTGTACCCCTTCTGGGTACACTTTTGGTGGAATGGGGGGATGGACATGGAGTGGGGGAGGATGGCAGTGGCTGGACATGGAGCAGGGGCAGGGCTTGCACGTGGTAGCAGCACAGGGTGGTGGATGATGGCTACTGCCGCTGCATGTGAGCTCCCTTCTCTGCATCTGGCCAGCTGGGCAGTGCCTGTGCGGTCTATAGAGGGAAGCCGCTGCCCTTGTGCCCGCCCCCACCCAGCCCTGCTCCTGGAAGGCAGAGGCATGGGGTGGTGGGTGGCAGCACTCCATCCCTGCCTGCCCATGCATACCCCCTAGCCCATTTGCAAGCATCCTTGGGAGTACACGTACCCCTGGTTGACAACCCCTGGGCTAGGGAGAGGGGGAGAACAATGCCACAGGAGGTGAAGAGTTGCATATGAAAAGCTTTCTTTGCACAGAGGTCAGAGAACAGACACCCACTGACTTCCTCCAGTTTTTGTCTCAAGAAGAGACAGTCCATAATCCTCATTAATGTGGGCATAGTTCAGTGGCTATGAGCTGAAGTAGTTTATAAAAGTTGGAGTTTTTAACAGGTGGGTGAGATGGTGAATGTAAAGTATGTTCTCTTACTGTGGTAACCACAATAAGTGATTTTCTAACAAGAAACAAGTTCAACGTGACTTTGGATGAGTGAGGGTACTTGACAACTTTAAAAGTTACCTGGTCATCTGTGTAAATGGTTATGCCAGATATACTCATGATAGGGAACTGTACAGCATTCTTCTGTTGCAGAGTGTTTGCTGAAAAGATATCATTAAGAATGTACAACAGATTGTAAATCTCAACTATATTTATATAACCCTGGCACATGGTGCTACCTGCATGCCATGTCTGAGTGTTGGAAATCTGGGGTACCCAGTAGCGTAAGCCTCACTTGGATCTCCTAGGAATTGAAACAGAGTTTTCCAGCAAGGAGGGCCTCTTTTACACTTACAAACCCTTTGCAACCACAGATATAATTATTTACAAATATTTAATTATATACAATTTAATTATATACAGAATAAAATATATCTAAAGCAAATACAAATTACAAATTGCTCCCAAAATAACTCTATATACAGTACACAAAAGGAGTGCTGGTGGTATGGAGATAGTCACTTGTGTGCCTATGAGGTTCACAAACTGATAACCTCTCAGGTGTGATATAGGTTAAAGGAGATGTATAAACAATAATTATACAATGAAGGACTAATAAATATATTGCAGAATATTTGCAACATAAGCTATGGGATACTTATTGACAAACACTACTAATGACCTGTATGCACAATGAATTTACACACGATCCCTAGGTCCTCCCTCCACACCATGGTGGGTCCTTCATGGCAGGGGTCATCCCACGTTAGTTTAGATGTCACTGCACTGCTGGCAGCTGATCCCACATCTGGGTCCCTGCAGCACACAATGTACACTGCCCTGCCCCATGGCCTCTGCACAGTGAGCCATGCAGCTCAAGCTGCAGGCTTAAACAGATACACTTCTCCAATGGGTGAACACACAGGTTTGGGTTTGGCTCCTGCATCCTGCACCCTCCCCTTAGGTCACACACACACACACACCCCACAATGAACTGGGGCTAGTTCTCCGAGTCTTGCTTCCCCTTGTCTTGGACACGCTGGGCTGGGCTTCCACAGCCCTCCCTGAAGTTACACACACACACACACACACACACACACACACACTAACTGGGGCTCACTTGACCACAAACAAACTCATTTGTTCTTCAGGAAGTGCCACTTCCTGAAGGGATCAACCCACTCCCTCCAAAGCCCTGGCTTGAGTCCCAGGGCTGTGAGTGCTCCTCCGACCCGTTGTCAGCTCATCATATCTCTGGTGGGCTTCGGGGGCGGGGAGGGGGGGGAACAAGCCACTGTGGCTAGGCCTGCTCAGCCCTCTCCCCGCAGCACGTACCCTTTTCTCCCCTTCTCCCTCTCTCTGGGTGGGGAAAACTCCCCACTTTTAAAGGAACCCTCCCAGCCAATCCTGAGGCTGGGATTTTTGCAGGCTCTCCCTAACCGTCCCTCTCGGGATTTTTCCATTCTTTCCCTTTATCAAGATGTTCCAGTCTGGGACAGCTTCATTTTTCCCTGAGTACAGGGTCCTCCATTGGGACAAATTTCCTTTGCCATAGGATAGCATCTCCAAAGAGACAAGCCTCATCGTGGGACACCTTCCAGTCAGGTAAGCAACCCTTCAATATCTGTTACATTGAAATTGCACGTGTTTTGTACCAGAGTGCACAGTGTCTAGCAGTAGGTGGCTGATTTCTAATTGAGACCACCAGGTACTTCTTCAATAAAATTAATTAATGGTAACAAGCAGGTTAATACAGAACCTGGATTTTTATTCAGAATTCGCAAAATGCTCGTGACTGTGAGACAATATTATTTATGTTAGAGACCAAAATTAAGTTATATTACTCCATGAAGCCTTTTGCATTAATTCATTCTTATTTTTAGGAATGTATTTATTCCTTTTCCTATTCCTAATAAATTCCTAACAATTCATTCCTATTTTTAGAAAACAGCAAGAGGCCGCCTACTGGCGATGCTCCAACATGGGGGAGAATCAGGAACTTGTCACCCACAGAAAAAATGTTATTAATCTACCACAACACCCCCCTCCCAATATGAAATACCTGTACTCTCCAAAAAGAGAATTTCTGTCCAAACAAACAACATGACAGAATTCTAATATCTGGTGAATTGGAGGAATTCTTCCACTGATTTTGCCGGTAGTATTACTTCCACAACAAAGATGAAACCACATCTGACCACCTGGCAATAGACAAGATAAATAATAAAATGTATGACTGAACACCTCCCAATGGATGGACCACACATGGACCAGTATGTTGAATGCTTAGAAAGTCAACAACAAAAGTCTCAACAAAGATTAAAACTACCACATCTCTCTCCCAAAGGGAAAAAAACCACTACACAGACACTTAGGGCCAACAATGAAATAGTAATCAAACCAGCAAATCAGGAGCCAAAGTCATCCTCAACCATCTAGACTACATCAATGAGGCCAAAAGACAACAATCCAACACCAACTACTATAAAGAATTTGTGGAGGACCCCTCCCCACCAGTATTCACCCATGAACTGAAAAACAGCAGATACTTCCCACATCAGATGCATAAAAAAAAACTGTGCGCACAAATCTATGCCTCTCCCACCCCGGGAAGTTTCTGTATGCTCCCAAAGAAGCATAAAGAAGGTAACCCTGGCAGTCTCATTATATTTAACTGTTTTACATTGCTGAAGAACTATCAGGATTCATAGCAACTAGACTTAAACCACTAGGCTCTCAAAGAGCAAGTTTTCTACAGGATGTAGTAGATTTCCTCAGATCACATCCCAAAGGAGGCTACATCACTTGTCTAGGTACATCCCACACCATGAAAGCACAACTGCCTGTGTGAAACACATAAAGAACACAGACCACAACTGGATTTACAACCACAGGATATCATAGAAAGCACCTAATTTATCCTCCTCCACAACTTTATTTTCAATGACCATCATTTCCTCAAAAAAAAATGGCCCTCCCAATATGCTGACCTCTCTGTGATCCCTCTAGAAGACTTTTTAGAAAATGTGCCATCAAACCCACATTATACCTGTGCTACATAGATAATATTTTCATCCTCTGCATTAAACATTAGGATGTAATTATGGACTTACACAACAGATTCAACAACTGCCTGTTCAAGTACTCCTACACCAACATCAACTTTCTACATACCACAGTCCACATCTGGGATGGCACCCTGTAAACCACTATGGGCATCTTTGCACATGCTCTGGGAGTGAGGGGGGGGTGCACTTTAATTAGAGTGGCTCTCAGGAGCCGCTCTAATTAAAGTGCCCCCATTGCCATTTGAAGTGAGGGGACGCTGAATACACAAGTTACCAAGCCACATCCCCCTCCCATCCCTGCTGGTGCTCCTCACATCTGACCTGCAGCCCCTGAGCTGCCCCCATCCCGACCTGGCTAGAACACAGCAGCTGTGGTGTTTCCAGGTTGTGTGGGTGGCAATGGACTGAGTCTGGCCCCAGCATGGGCTGGAAGGAGGAGAAGAGTCCTCTGGCACCCCTGCTCTGGGCTGGGGCTCCTGCACTATGCCAGGAGGCCTGGCCATGGCCCCTGCCTCTGGGCAAAATCTCCTGGATGTCTCGCCCCTATGATCACGGGCACTAACAGCCCCACCCCGCCACTAGCCCAGCTGCACACCTCCAAAGGGCTCCCACACTGCCTTCCCCTGCTGAAGGGGCAGGTCCACTGGGCCCTGCTGCAGCCCTAGGGCCTGTAAACCATCCCCCAGTACTGGCAGGCACTCATCCCCTGCTCACACAGCCATCCGCTCTACATCCCACCCGCCAACAATCCCCAAGCTGTGGCCCTCTAACCCCAACCTCTCTCCAAAAACCCCAAAACATCGGCCTGTTGCAGGAGGATAGGAACGATGCATTAGGTAACTGTTGAGGTAACTAAAAATATTTTAAAGTATGGTGTTTTCTACTCTGCTCTTTCCTTAGGTAACAGTTACCTCGATAGCCACTGAGGCTGCCTGCTGTTAACAAAGAGATGTTTCAGCTCCGTAGTGAAAATATCTGCAAAACCTGCACAGGATCCAAGCACAGAGACAACTGCAGATAGGGTTTCTTTAAAGTTCACCTACTGTGAGTCTTACAATGGTAAAATGTAGCAAAGACCTCCACCATTCACTCTTAAAATGTGAGACTCCAGAGCACTGCTAGACTTTGCTAAGGCAAAGTAGTAAAATCAATATATGGCATCCACCAGTGGACTGTAGCGGTGCTTATTTTATGGTGGCAGGAATGGTCCATATTATTACATAAAGGTCTGTGCATTTTTTTTTCTATTATATTTAAATTCATGAACTCTGCCCCATCAACATACAGAGTTCTTCGTAACTTATAATCAAAGAAACCAACTTCATTTGGAAGCATGTGAAACAAATTTCTTAGATGAGACCATAGATTCTATGTTCCTCTAGGATATAAATTTCATAGATTACCCATAAATGCCAAAAATCTTGGTTTTTAATGGAAACATTATAGAGCTTAAAATATAATTCCTTCAAGTGGCACGCACAGTACCGGAAAATTTTGTGTCTCCCCAAGCAAATCTATGCAGATGCAATGCTAGATTTTGTTACAGCATAGTTATTAGATTGAAGCTCACCCCTGACTGAGAGTTAATTCAGGCATAGACAATATTTATTATTTCAGTGCACAAATATAAGTTATAGTTTACAAATATTACCATTAAGTTGTTACATGGTTCTGAGGTAAAGCTACTAAATAGTTATACTTTACTTCATATACTGAGCTTGAATAATAGTTGTTTCAAAACATTTATTTTGCATAATAAACAGATTATCCTGTTAATGGGAATGTTAACTTCTGATTCTATAATTCCTTTTATTAACAAAACAATATCTTTATCGTATCATTCCATTTTACAACAATAACTATCCTATTTCATGACAACTAAAACAATTGAATAGGTAGGTCATTGTGAGGGGGGGGAGGAGATGAGGGGAAGAGATGTCCAAATGCAGACAGTTATAAAAATAACATTAAGAAAGAACTTTGATAATATTTTTAGTTGTAATTGTTACATAAATAGATGTCAGATTAACATTAGGTGGAAAATTAGTGAACCTGCAGTCAGCAAAGAAGTGAGACGTCTTATAAAACTTTTTCTGCAACTTTTAAATTTCCTGAGAGGATTTTACTGGAAGTTGTATTTAACCTTTATATGTCATGATCCTAGAGTGTCTAGGCCCACACTTCTACAGCCAGGCCAATTATCTTCAATTAAGCTATAAATGTACAAGCCTATCTCAGTGCCCATAATAATTCCTTTGCTGTATATTATCTATAGGTTCAGAAGTACTGTTAAGGGTTAAAAAAAACCCTGAATCATCTTCCAGTAACATTTTAATTAAACACACCTTTATGTAAGTTCACTGTTAAATATTTTTTATTTGATAATGTTTTACAGCAGTCTTAAAGTATAGAATAGCTCGGCTACCCTTATTTGACATAGAAGGCAGATTGCCCTATTGCCTTATAAGGGTATCTTAACTATACACCATATATATTTCTTCTGGACAGTGACCATATAAAAGATTAATGTGTTGAGTATGTTCATTGTAAAACATGAAATTTATTGGAGCAGTTCATTTTTTTAAAATTTACTATAAAAGATTACAATCACCTACCCTGTAGGAACAATGGCAATATATCTATTACAGGAGTTTCTCTCACCATAGTTACATTGTAGGTTTATGCTGATGCTTTTTGGTTGTTTTTTTTAATTGCTGAAGAGGGTGCAAATAAATACAAGTATATATTATATATAGTCATGTTTTAAAAATGAAAAAACACCACAAAAGCCTTGCAATGTCTTTTCCTCATAAGTAACAGTATTTCACTGAAATGCTCTTATTAGCTAAAAGGTATTGATTATAAAGGTAGAAAATATATATCCATACAAATTATTCTGACATTACTACCAGTGAGGAGAGAAAAGCCAAATGCATAGGAGAAAAAAAGATATTTATGTCCCAGTGTATACGATGAGTAGTCCTTGTCTCCCCCTGTGTGTGTCTGAATTGTCTTGCCATTATCTGTAACCAACTTTTTTTTTGTCTTTCAAAGAGACATCAGAGAAATTAATAGCTATATCACAATGATTAATACTAATAATGTCTGTTGTGGCACTGACTGTTTGTACAGATTTTTGCAGTCTCCAAAGCATAGTTGCTACATATTCCTCCACCCCACCCAAAACCCCCCTCAATATATGTTGCAGTAGTAATTGAGTTCTTCCTCTACTAACTTATTAGGTGCATCACCCTTTATATCTGCCCTTGGATACTGAGACACTTTTTTAACAACATAATTGCTTTTTCAGATCCTAGCTTCTTGCAGTGTTTCAACTTAGAACAATCCAAATATACTAAAAACAAGCTCAATTGATGCTGAGCTGGCTAGAAAATGATGCACATGTTTTTTTTCTGAATGGAAAAAAATATTTCAACTGCCCTTTTTGTTGCAAGTTTATCTGTGCAACCTTACACTATTTTGATGGAAAAAGCTTTGACACAATATTTTTTGAAATTGTGAAGAATAAGGAATTTGGTGTATTACTTCTATAAGGATCGTGTACACTTCAGTTTATAATGGTGATATTATCCTGCTTTGAAGGCATACAATTAAATTAAAGGAGGCTACCAGAGGGATGTGAGCAAGAAATAAAAAATGGTGAAGATAAGATGTGATCATTACATAGGATCTTCAGGGGAGAAATAGAGAAGACATTAAGCAGAAAAATGTCTTCTGGCATAGTACCTGTTAGTCAGGCATAATTATCTTCCCATACTGAAACCAAGGATGTTAAAACCTTCACATTTCTGACCTAAAGAACAATGGGGTGTGGGCTTTAACAGAACATGTGTAACTTAATATGATCTGGAGAACCTCCTCCCATGAAAAGTAGTAACTTTGCTATGATGCAATTAAACTTAGCATGTGTTTTACTACTCAGACAAAAGGACGCTCAAATTTTAAATGCAGTTAACATATTCTAAGTGTAAATTGCAACATGGCCCTCAAGTACTCAACACCCAAGAGTCTTTGGACAAAGGTCTACTGCCAGGGGAACTCTCAAATACCAGTCCTTTTATATTTCTCAATTGGATTCTTGGGAAACATATACTATATATATAATATCCTATCCCAAATTTAGATTTCTTTGACAAGACAGGCATCTTTCCTGATCCAGTTACGACCAAGAAAAAATTTACATTGTTACAGACACAAAGATCACTAATACCCAAATCAGAAAGACAGTCTTTCATTTCTATAAAAAGATACTATTTTGACAGAAGTGCCATTTCTTCTAACTTCTCTGCCCTTTGAAATGGAGACCATACTTCCTGTAAAGACAGGTCTGGAGTCTAATATCCATCTCATCTGGCAGGCCCATCTAGATAACCATTATAGATATGACTTAGTGTTTACTCGCTCAGCCACCAAGGCTTTTATTCCATCTTAGGTGTGAATGTAATTGTTTGGAGAGTACTAACCGCAACCATATTACCCAATCCTGGCTAGAATATAAACATATAAAATGTATTAATATTAAATACATAATTTTCATACAAATTATGAAACTAGACAACACTTATCTCTAGTTATCCATAGAGACCATACACTATAAAGCAAATCTAAACACAGTTTAACACTAGCTATAAACAGAGGCTACACACCGCAGACCTCGTTTATATCTGATAATCCATAACCCCCCCAAATATTGTGAGTTTGTGACATATCCACACAACCCACCCATCCTTTTAAACTGCCTGTATTGTTAAATGATTTCAATATTTGTGGATAGCTGTTCTATTGCCCTGTCTTCTATTCTGAAGAATTAATTTCCTCTGTTTCACAAGGCAAGGCTCTTAAGGCTGTGGCAAGGGGCAATACAATGCCATTTCCAAATAAATAATAAACCACTTTGAGAAATATGACTTCTGGAAGGTTTTTGTCAAAAATCAACATCACAGCTTCAGTTGGTCACTCAATTTGTGTGTAGCTGTTTCCATAGTAGCTTTTTCTCTGCATATTTTTCACCATTATTATAACTATTTAGCTTTATGGCTAAATACAGACAGCCAAAACACCCAAGGCTGAATCGATTCAATCTTCACAGATTAGTCTAAACTTCATAGATCAAACTGATAAGCAAGTGAACAGACTTTTACTTTTAATTCCAAAAATGCAGCCACATGCCTGCAGGGACTCAGGCTAGAAGCCAGGGAGTACTAGAGCAAGCCTCCCTGCTGGAGCAGACAGCTTCAGCCAAGGCTAGCCCACCCACCCTGTGAAAGCAAGGTTTGCAGGGGAAGTGCAAAGTATCTTGGGATGCTGGGGGACTGTGAGTTAACTTGAATCAGGAGGGGATCTGGGACAGAATTTCAATAAACCACTTTAACCTAAATCAGTTATGTCTTCTACTACATCCATCCAAGTGTATCTTAAACTAGTTTCAGCCATTTTGAAAGCAGTTTATGCACACTAAACTTCTGTTGCATTAAAGATTTGAACTGGAATCCAATCACTTATACCGGTTTATGTGTATTTTCTGTCCCTAGCCTACCTGAAGAAGAGCACTCTAACTGAAAGCTCATCTACGATCCCTCCCAGCTATACAGCTGGTACAATAAAAGATATCACCAAAAAAAAATCCTTGCATATTTCCTGGACCATCATGGCTAGAACAACAGTCTAACCCTATAGCAACAATGGAAGTATTCATGGGTATGAGTGGTGATGGCCACTGTTTTTTTTCACCACCCTGTCATCTAGGAGAGAGAAGACAAATGGTGCCAAAATGGCTTGCAATCCTGAAAGGTTATTCTAAACTAGTAGTGACACTGAAGTTGAACCACAGACTCTATGAAAGAATTAAATGTCTAATTAACACCGCTGGAGAAAATGGGTCATTATCTTTTCTCCCAAATCTCCATGGAACATAAGGAATAAAGAAACAAAACACTGCAGAATCAAGCACTCAAGTACCTTCAGGAAGATATCATTACTACCCTTTGAGATCTCACCAGCTCTGTTTAAATGAGAAAAACTGTGATATTGAAACAGGAATCAAATGTTACTTAACTTCCTACTATAGACATATTTTCAAATATTGACTAGTGAAGATGGTGTGTTTGATAGGAATATAAACTCCATGTAGGGCTCACACACCCATTTCACATGTATGCATTTTTTTGCTCATTTGTATAAAGAACTGTTGATATATCCAATAAAATCCCCATGAACACCTCATTGCATCCTTTGCCAGGAAAATATGATCTGATCTAGATAACTAATTCAGACCTGTCTACGCACATGTATAAAACATTGCTTAGGTCCCTTGCCTTGATTGAAGGTCGGATACTCAACAAACCCTCATAGGTGTGAAGAAGATCAGGCCTTCTCAACATCTGATCATCTTTATAATTTAACTGAAAATACTGAGATACTCAGAATGATAATATTCATTTACAAACATCTGCAATATTCACAATGCCTACTATTTTCACTTAGAAAGAAAATTCTTTCTAGCCTTCTTTTCAATACCTTCAGTAGTACAAATGGCTGAAATTTTGGTCAGATAAAAGCCTTCATGCTACAGAAAGTCTCCTGCAGAATTATGACTATGTCACTCCTTTATATAAATAGAATTTTTCCCCTTCTCTAAAATGTAGGAAGTTATACTCAAAAAATTAGACCAAAAGACTAGCATTTAGCTTATGTTACACATTTATTAATTGGGAAACGCAATTGTAATGCCATACTATTTTTTCAGTTGGATCACCACCCTATAGGTATGCAGGATAGATGCACAAATGAGTAGAATTAAGATTGTAGGAGAAAGAAGGCCAACCTCATTAAAAAAGCAATCTGACTGAACAAGGAAATGGAAGAAACCATAAAATAATAATCAGAAGATGAAGAAGATTATATAGTAACAGTAAAAATATTTGGAAGCAAGGGGAAACTGATAAAGTCAATATAAATCTGAAGTTAGGAATTGTAAAAAATGGTAAGGGCATCAGGAAAAAAATATGGACAGCAGGATTAAGAATAACAAGAAATGTATTAGGAACAAAAAAAATCCTAAGAATTGGAATGGTTCCTCAGTAGATGAAAATGTTAAACTTGTCAAAAATAATACGGAGACAATAGATGTGTTGAATAAATATTCCTGCGCTGTACTTTAGAAAAGGCTAAATGATGCAGTCATGCCAAATGATGATGAAATATTTTCATTCCATATTCCATTATTAAGTGAGGATATTAAAACTAGATATTTTAAAAGTTTTAAAGGAACTGGCTGAGAAGTCCTGTAGATTGTTAATGCTGGTTTCCAAGAAATCTTGGAAACTAAAGACTGGAAGAAAGATAATGTTATGTCAACATGTAAACAGAATAAATGAGGTGATCCAAGTAATTATTGGAATATCAACCTAATGTCAATCCCAATTAAAATAAAGGAATGTCTAGCATGTGGGTCATTTGATAAAGAGTTAAAAAGGGAATATTATAACTAAGGCCAATCAACATGATTTTATGGAAACATATTTTCAAACTAACAATATTTTTATGAGATTACTAGTTTGGTTGGAAAAGGTAATAGACTTTGCGGTGTGTCTTTTAATGTGGTAACTGATGATATTGTGATTAAGAAATTAGAACAATTAAAAATGTCATGGCACACATTACATGGATTAAAACTAGATAACTGATAGGTCTTTAAACCTAATTATAAACATGAAATTATCATTGAGATGCTATCTAGCTGCTTGGGTGTTGCTAAGATTACTTTTGGTCCTATGCTGGTAATTATATTATCAATGACCTTGAACAAAACATAAAATCATTACTGGCAAAGTTGCAAGTAATAAAGCAAAGAGACTGCTAATACAGAGTGAACTGAACACTTGCACACAATGGGAGTTTCATACAGGCAAATATAAGATCATTGTGGCAGAACACAGGGTGTCTCTGCCACTTTAAGGGCCTGGAGCTGGCAGCCTCCAGGTGCCTGATTAGGGCAGCCATTTTGAGGCATAGGCTGCCTATATAAACAAGGCAGT
>NW_005841987.1:2499139-2512882 GCF_000455745.1 Alligator sinensis
GCCTTAACCCCTAGCTCCCACCACCGGGTGGGTAACCCTATGTTGGAGGGGCCCAGAGGGCAGACCCCAAGAGAGTGTATGGAGTACAGGGCGTAGTGCTGCGGTTGCCCCTGAGAGGACGGGGAGTAGTGGCACGGTGAGGCCTGAGGATGAGAGAGAGGGGCTAGAGACCCAGCCTGAAGGGGAGAGTACCCTCGACTGGCCCATGCTGGGGCCAGGACCAGAGACGGTCAAAAGGGCTGGGGGCCCACCGCGAGGGACGCCCAAGAGCCGGGGGCCTGGGGTCCCGACTGGCCTGGAGGTGGGCCAGGGCCAGGTAGCCGAAGGTTCCGGGGGAACCACACCCGAGAGGGGAACAAGGCTTCGGGGGGGCTAGGTAGCCCAGATGCAGGCGGAGAGGCCGCCTGATCAGGAGAGATCATAGTGGGGTTGTATGGGATGATTCTGGGGCCCAGCGTGGGGCCGGTGATAGTGTTAACACCGAGATGCCATCTGCGAGGCTTGGGCTGCAGTATTAGGGGAGGTTGGAGCTGCAGAGCGCCCCCTGGTATCGGGGCACTACAATGGGCAGCCCCCCGCTTAATTGACATCGATATACGAATCAATTATCATCAAAGGCGTGGCGGACGAGATAAGCAGGCGGTTGCCCAGAGACAGGTGGGTGGGCCACGAAGCGCTTGGCCCTGAGTAGGCCTCCTGTCACGGTGACAGGTGGGCGGGCCACAGAGTTCGGCCCCAGGAGGCCCTCCTGTCACAATCATATATCTACAAACTGCATTTGTACCCTACCTTCTGCCATTTTTCAGATTAACATGGCTAACTATATTTCTCTACACTTATGCTAGGAACAGATGTCACATTTGTCCCTGGACAAGTTGTGCTTGTGTTTGTCCCAGAACTGAAAAATCCTGGATTAGATATGTACCCAATATCACCCTCCTAATTCGAGTTTAATGTGAAGAAACATGCACTGCTACATTTGTACCATTAATTCAATGCTGTAATTCTGGAATAACTGCTTAATAGCACTTTGTAATGGCCTAAAATAAACTGGTATTGTCAGGCCAGGCCTATCTTGGTCTGCTATCTGGTACCATGTAAACCAATACAGCTTGTTCCATGGTTCAATTGCCAGAGACTAAACTGGCACCCCTATGTGGACTAGCCTGCATGAGGAGGGTGTGTGGAGACCTAGCAGGACAAAAAACAAAACCTGTCAAAGGGCAGATGAGCTCCCTGAGAGCCAACAGACATCTATACATGGAGTGAATATGGGTGCCACCAGGTCACTTTGCTTGAAGAATCACCAATGATGCAAAGCAACTCAATGAACCTCATGCAGAGTGGAAGAGGGTCGTTATAGTATCTTAGGTGCCTCAGTGATCTCAGTGGCCTTGGGACTGATTTGACTTGACTTGAAGATAAACTGTTAGTACTTCTTATTCCATGAGCCCTTTTAGGATATATCCCCAGACAACAAACATGGAAGTCTGAACAATCACATTTTTTTCCTGGGATAAGGTGATTTATCCTGAGACAAACATGATGTGGAGGTAGAAACAAAAAAAAAAGGCCATACTTACGGGACAGGGTAGCCTACCTTTGGGAGCAGTGACTCAGAAAAGGACTTTGGCATCATGATGGGTGCATCAACAGGGAAATATTAAGCAGCAGTTTACCTCTGCGGATGCTCCTGGAATTCTTTGCCTGATTTTTGTATCCCCAACTGAAAAGGGGTGCCACATGTTAGAAGATTCAGAGAAGATCCCATTCAATCAGAGGAAGACTAAAAGATAACACATTTTATAGGAAAATACTCTAGAAGTTCAACTGCTTAGTTTAGCAAAACTAGCATTAAAAAGTTAATCCACGCAGTCTGTAAGGACCTACATGTGGAATAAAGATTTGATAACAGAGGATATTTAAATCTAGCAGACAAAAGCATAGCAACATACAACATCTGGAAGTTGCAGCTAAATGAATTCAGACTGGAAATAAAGCATAAATATTTAACAATAAGACAATTGGTGACTAGAACAATTTACCAAGGGTTGTGGTGGATTACCTATCAGAAGAAATGTTTTAATTACAATGGGATGTTTTTCTAAAAGGTAGGTTTTAGCTCCAACAGGATTAGATTTACCCAAATCTTATGGCCCAGGGATTTGGATCTGTAATATTCTTATATGCAGTGCTAGGTACTGTATTGTACTCTAAACACATATAGCAGCCTTGCTTGGCAATTCCTTGAAATGTGCAGTGGGAGGTTAATCCTTCCAGTCCATCTCAACTGCTGTCAGTGTTGTGCTGTTCGACCCCACATTAATTAGGTCCTGTCAATTTCAAGGCTTCTATTGGAGGCATGGCACTGGGAGTAACAAGGTAACGAGCCTTAATGAGATGCAAACAGCTGAGAGCAGGCTGTTCCCACACAAATTTGCCAGCACGCTTAAATCAGCTTAAGCAGTACCTTTAATATTGAAATCAATATTAACTGACATTTGTACAGTTTAAATGGCTCCCTGCTTTACCTGAAGGTGTCATGAGAGGCTTACATGGTTTTGACTTACTGAATGTAAAGAAAGCAAAATTGGTCAATCAAAAATGTCCCATGAAAAATATTAATTTTGCAGGAATCGCATTTTACATTGAAAAAAAAAATTGACAGAATGGTATCATTGACATTAGTTTTAAGAATTTATTTTAAAAAGTGATTAAAAGAGATGCTCATTGTGGAAATCACCAGTTTGAAAAGGAAAGGAGAAAAAAAAAATCTTTTTACATCCAACAGGGTTTAGGAGAGTTATTATTGATTAAAGTTACTTTGCTAGCACCATAGTTGAATGTACCAAGGACAAGCTGTCTGAAAGGACAGAAGATGGAACTGATTATTTAAGGCAGATTTGTTTGTACAATGAAATGCAAAAGTAAATATACGCAGATGCTTAATATACTGCTGCTTACTACATTAGGTTTTTGTATGCTTTCTTATTTGTATAGTGGAGCCCAATCCTGATTGGGCCTCTTTAGAAGTTGCTGTAATACAACAACAACTAATAATAATAATCAAATTTAAAAAGTGTGAATGTCAGGATTTATGGGAAACTGATTTGAAATGTGGAGTATTAGATGTAGAACTTACAGCTCATAGAAGCTGGAAAGTGCCACTGCACAGATTTGCTAAGGCAAAATGCTTGAAATCTCCAAGTGTTTGAAACATCTGTCCAAATAAAGAGAAACAAAATTTGGAAGTGTGTATTTACCTTTCAGCCATTAAATTCTCACTGGCTCTTATGCCCTGAAGCTTCTGTAGTAGAAGCTCTGTTTTAATCATTGATAAATGTAACCCAGCATGCTTTTTACATTATGTGAAAATAACTCGAGGAACAGGCTTTTTACGTTTGTTCAACTGAATAGATAACACAGTTTTCTACCTTATATAGTTCCTTATTTTCAGCTTCCTAAAAGCATGCTGCTTTTTAAATATCACCTTAAAAACTCTCCCTTTTTTCCATATGATGGATTCTACATAGCATTTTGTGATAGCGTACATGAAGAACACTAACAAAAAATAAATTATCTAATGCTTTATTTTAGTAGCTTTTTTCTTGTGGGCTTTGAAATCTTTAGTAGGCCTTAGAACACTTTATAGCAGGGGTGGCCATCCTGCAGCTCCGGAGCCACATGCGGCTCTTCAAAAGTTAATATACGTCTCCTTGAATCTTTGCACAAGTACACGGTGACCTGCTTCCATTTGGAGCACTTGGAGATGTTAAGCATTCAAGCTTCTATTTGAAAGCTGGTCACTGTGTGCTTGTGCAAAGATTCAAGGAGATGCATATTAACTTCTGAAGAGCCACACGTGGCTCCAGAGCTACAGGTTGGCCAGCCCCGCTTTATAGAAGTAGATAATTGTAAGGTAGGCCAAGTTAGCATGCCAAAGAGTAAGGATAAGAGAAATAGATACTAAGGAAATAGTAACAGGCAAAACAATGTCATAGGTGAGAGAATTTTAGATGGATAAAGGTGAGACAACTGTAACATAAGTCAGAAGTGAGAGAACTGTTTAGCTGTAACCAAGTTAGAATTAGTTTGACTGAAGCATGACAAAATTAGGTACATGTAGAAGTTCTGCTTACTAGGTTAGTATTAAAGCAGCTTGATATTAATGATTAGTTAATAAAATAGGGAATCTAACATTAGGCAATGCTCCTTTAGCTCTGAATTTTACTTTATGTGCTTCTTCAGGACTTAAAATAGCTGAAACAAAGGCTGCATATACATGAGACGTGATAATGTGCATTAGCCTAATTTAACGGGCATTACGGGCAGTCGTCTACATGTCTGCACCCTTCATGTGCATTAAAAATGGTGAAATTAGGCTAATCACACCTAAATTTGATACCTGCAAATCAACTTTAGGTGCAAGTAGTTGAAGCATATTAATGCACATGTAGACGTGACTTGGCGCTAACTTTACTGCCAGGTCTGCCCAGCCACTAGGAGCACATGGCAGAGCTGAAGGGACTTGGCATTAACTGTAGTGCCAAGCGTGCTAATTTTAATACCAATTACCTGCATCTATAGACAGCTGCAAAAAATCACTTAATGCACATTAAATTTAGTCACTCTTAAATGAATGTGTAGATGGACTCAAATAGAATAATCTTAATAGGGTGAAGTTACACATTATACTTAGACTACACTAAAAACTTGAAAGCCCAGACGTTAAATCTCATTAACTCATGCTAAGTTCCCTCTGAGCATCTCAAAGTAATACTTCTTCAGTCAAAGGTTAGCTCTAGACTGCTCTACGTAGTTCATGTTAGGGTCACTTCAGTTTGCTCCAAGGAAATAAAAGGAACAATTTGCAATCTTCCAGCTCCCGGGAGCCACCCCTCCCAGCACCCTCCCCTGCACCACCCCAAAGCAGGAATAAAGCCAAGATGTTCTGGCTCCTAGCCAGATACCTGCTCACCAGCCCTCTAGTGGCAAGTCCCAACTGTGCAGGCAAGAAACAGTATTAACCCTCAGCATGCAATTTCTCACAGTGGCCTGTCTATATGAGATGTTTACTGCAGAGTTACCTAACTAGCTCTGCAGTATATGTCATATGTCTATACATGCACCCCTATTAGGCTGGAGTAAACTAATTAACTCCACAGCAGGATAGTCCTTGTAAATACAAGGATTATTCTGCTGCAGAGTTTTTTACTCTGCAGCAGACCATGTGTGGACACTGCTCCAGCTGGCTGAAGCATGAGAGTGCTTCAGCATAGGGTCTGCCTGCTGGCTAGCCCTGTGCTGAAACACCTTTATGCCCTAGCCAGTCCCTCCTCAGCACATCCAGCTGGGGAAGCAGTCCTGGGCTGGCAGGCTGACTCCCACGGTCCCCTGTCAGCTGGGGCTGCTCTGCCGCAGCTCAACATGCTACAGTCCTGGACTCGTGTAAACAGCATGCCCAGGAGCAATAAACTCCAGTGTGATAAACACTGGAGGCTATTGCATCATACTAATATGCACATGTAGATGCATTATTCTAACTTTAACACTGGATGCATCTACATGTGCATATTTAAGGCACATTAGCCTGATTTAAGCACATTTAGCACACATGTGCCCCCTTAAAAATGGTGAATTTAGCTTAATCATGCCTAAATTTGGTACCTGATTTTTGCAAAAGCAGGTATCAAACTTAGGCACAAGTACTTGAAGTGCATCAATGCATGTGTAGATGTGTTAAAGTGCATTAACACAGTGACTTTAGTGCTGGGTCTGTCCAGCCACTAGGGGGCTGGCCAGAACCCAGTCCCAGGCCTCCTGGCTTGGCACCTCTCCTCCCCCAGAGAGTAGCCCCTAGCTGCAGGGTATAAGAACTTCCAGCCCTTTTGTACCTTGGGGTACATACACCAGGAGCCTGGACAGTGTGTCCCCCCATTCTGTCCCCTAACTGGAGCTGCTCCATTACCACAGGTGAGGGTTGCAAAGGGTTGCAGACTGCTGTGTCCCTTGCCCGGCCCTAAGATTCCCCCCAGGGCTCCTGGTTCTGCTCTTTATGGCAGCAGGGGCAGCAATTGCTCCCTGCTGCTTCTCATCCCCAGCTCTGTCTTTTTGCAGGCATTGTGGTGAAGCACCTCTGCCATGCAGCTTGCAGTCCCTGGCCATATCCCTGTCCTGAATGCTGCAGGCATCCATACACAGCCAGAATCACAGGGACAGCTGCACTAGGGCTCAGAGACCCAGCATGGGGAGCATGTCCACCACTTCCTCCCCATTAAGCCCCAGTCCTGCTCACACGTGCCCTCCCATCCCAAGCATCCAGGCCCCCAACTGGACCCAGAAGGAGGTGCATGACCTTGTGGCACTCTGGGGTGAGACTGACATGCAGAGGCCGTTCAAGAGGGCTGGAAGCTTGAATACCCACATTTATAAGGCCATATCAAGTGGGACATGCACACCTGACCTGCAGGAGCTGACCTGCACTTCAATGCATTGGGAGTCAGGCCATACCCCTGCAACTGCCACCAGCAGGGGTGGCATGCTCTTGCCCATGTCCTCCCTGATGCCTCCAGTGACACATCACCAGAGGAGGGGACCTCAGCCCTTCAGGGCCCTGCCCAGCCCTCCCCACAAACTGTTGCATCCACCAGCAGCTCAGGAAGCCCTACCTAGTGGCAGCCTCACCATCAGCCCAGCCCCACACCCCACCATAATGAGTAGCCATCCATGTCACCACCAGCTGCCAGTACCTGGGGGGAGGCTCCTAGCTGGGCATCAGCCAGCCACACACCGTGGGCCGATGACCCCAGATGCAGCCAGATGCCTTCACTGATGGGGAGCCCTGTACTGAGCCTCCAGCCTCCCCAGCTCTAGATACATGGTAAGTACCCGACTGGGGGAGGGCCCTCCCAAGCCCTGCCCCTGATCCTGGTCCCAGCCTCTTCTCCCTGCCTGGCCTGCTTGCACTCCTTTGGCCCCAGGTTCCACCCACCCCCATAGCATGCAGACAGGCAGGACACAGTTCAAAACTTTATTGAGCTACCAGTGTCCCCACAGCCGGGTGGGGATTAGCTTCTCACATGCTGAGGAAGGCATCAATGCCAATAGTGATGTTCTCCTCAGCAGTGGGAGCTAGGGATGTGTAGCACTGCCACTGGTATCCCTCCAGGCAGCAGCACAGGTTGCAGGGAAGCCTGGGCTTGGCACTGTTGCAGCCCAAGGTCCTAAACCAGGAACATAGGTGTGCCTAGAGCACAATGAGGATCAGAAGCAGCAGACTGTAGTGGCTTGGGCACTCCTCCACCTGCACAAACAGCTCATTACACACTGCCCAGCATAGGTGACATGTAGGAGGGATATGGTGGGGGGGGGGAGCACATGCCCCCTCGAGATTGGCTGCTGCAGAAGCTGCTGCCAGTTTCTGCAGATGGGCACCACCCTCCACCCCCTCACTGCTTACCAACAGCATGGATGGCGGCTGTGGGTGGTCCCCACTTGCCACTCACCACCCCCACCACCAAGACCACTGCAGCTGCCTGTAGGCATTCCCCACTCAGCCCACCCTCACCACTGACGTCACCGCGGCTGCCTGCAGGCAGTCCCTGCTTGCCACCACCTTGTCCCCTCTGCTGACACCACTGCTACCTGCAGGTGGTCGCCGTGCCCCACCCCCCAGCATCCAGGGACATGCATCATTCACGCCACCCAGGTCACATGCAGCCGTGGAATGTTTGGGGTGCAGGACCAGCATGGGAAGGGGCTGACCCCATGGCACCTCCCTGGAGAGGCCCCCCATAGGGAGGTGGGGTGCAGCCAGCCCCTCACCCCAGTTGTCCAGGAGCCGTACATGCCCCAAGCTCAGGCATGGGTATGCAGCAGTGCAGCATAGCAGATGACCTGCAGGGAGAGATGTGGGGAGTAGAGTCTGAAGCAGCAGGTGCTGCCAGCAGCCTGGCCGGGCCTGGCCCACCCTGGGAAGGAGGCAGGGGAGGCAAGCTGTCTGTGGCCAGTACCCAGCAGTCTGCCAGCCCCAGGGGAGCAAGTAGGGTTGGGGGACTTGGCTAGTAGCCAACTGGGCCCAGCCTTGCTTGGACAGCTTACCCAGGTCCCTGGGCACGTGCACATGGCTGACCTCTAGTCTGAGGCCAGGCAGCACAGGGCTCCCTGGTACAGAGGTTGTAGGGGGTGTGTGGGAAGCAGGGCAGGCAGGCATCAGCAAGAATGGCTAGGTGTGTCTCCACGTCCTTGCACTCCAGGTGGGGAGCTCATGCAGAAGGTCTTCAAGGGTGGCCCAGGATGTCTGGAACGTGTTGACCCACTGGTCATTGTCCCATTCTTGTAGCATGATATACCTCCACCAGTCCCAGCTGGTGCGGCGGGCCCAGAGATGGTGGTGCTGATGGGACAGGAAGGAAACAGCAGTCCCAGCGGTGGTGTTCTGGGGTCCATGGTCACTGTGGCTGGCAGCAGCTGCTGTCTAGTGGCGGGGGCCCTGGAAGACCATGTACCAGTCATCTAGCAAGCAGCTGGAGTGGGTAGAGGAGTCAGGCAGTGCCAGGTGCTCGGAATGGCAGCAGGTGAGCAGGACAGCGGCAGCAGCCCTGAGGAGCAGGGGAACCTGTCCCTAGGTGCCAGACCCCAGAGCTAGGGCAGCCATGGCTTGGAAGTGGAGCTGCAGCAGAAGCAGGGGAGGTACATGCTGCCTGTCTCCGCTACACTGCTCCTCTGATACAGGAAGCATCTGCCCAGAGATCACAATGCAGAGCTTGTGCTTTTAAGATGCTGGCCAAGTACTGGCAGCCATGTGGCCAGAGGCTGGAGCTCCCCCGAGGGGCCACAGGGGCACATGTCTGAACTGACCTGGGACTAAAATTAATCCCAAATCCCTATCTGTGTAGACACCTGCCAAAACTCACTTAATGTTCATTAAACTAATGTGCATTAAATATAGCCACGCTTAAATGTACATGTATGCCCACTGCTTAACATTCCATAGGTTTAGTATGGTCTAAGTGTAATGTATATGGCTAAGAATCACCAACAGACAACCGTACCTAAGTGTCAGAGACTGTTTCAGGTATTGTAATAATTTCTTTTAGTTTCATGAACATTTTTGTTGTTTATAAGAATAATAACCATAATTTGTTTATGCATTCCTTATATAGTTTTATTTACTTGCTGTATTATTCTAGGATTAAAGTTTTTATTAAAGCACTTTCATTACCATTCCTTTAAAGTATCTGTTTTTTTGTGGGAGATTCTTCTCAGACTTACCTGGTTCCCTAGACCACATCTAAAAGTTGCCAGTTTATATATAATATTTTCTGCTCATATTGAGATAAATGAAAAGCACCTCTTCTGAAACAATGCACTTAAAGGAAAAGAATGAGGTGCACTTAAGAAGACAGGCAATGTATTTAATGAAAAGAGAATCTGAACCATGGTTGTTACGAGTGGGTTATACCATGAAGTTATTGCTGGATTGTTTGCAATCGAACCTAAATTTGTGAGTGAAGAGCATACTTTTTCTCTGCTCCTTCCTTACATAACCTGAAATTTGGGCTTGTGTAAGGCATCTTGTTTCTTGTTCTAGAATATATATAGCATGCTAATTATTTTACAAGGCCCCTCCAATTCAAGCTCCAAGACATGCTGACAATACATTATTCACTGAATATCATGTTTTATACATTTATTATTTAGAGAGGTTACAGACATGCAATAAACTACCACCATGTACAAAACTAATATAACATACATTTCTTGACCACTTTACCTACCCAGAGCCACCGCTTTTTTTCTCTCAAAGGATGGGTCCATCTGTAATCAAAAGACTATTTGTTCAGTCTGTAAACTTGCACAAATAGCCAATGCTGGTTCATGTAGCCCAAATGTCTAAGGACACTGCCAGTCTGAGGTCCTTTTAATTACAAGGATATATTACCTTTTATTTTAGTAAAAAGGTTGCTACCATTTTTGTTATACAGCTAGCATTCTCTGTTATTTATATTCTGAAAGCTAATGCTACAATTTAAGTAATTATAGGATTAAAGAACAAATTGTCTCAGTGACCTCTCCAAATATCTTGACCAATATACTATATAAAGCTGCCTTCTTGGAATTTGAAAATGATTGTGATAAAAAGTTACTCAGAAACCTTTGTTTAATCCTAAGAGTAAGGACTTGTACAGATATTCAGTTTCTCCTGGGAGAGTCGCTGCACTCCTAGGAGAAACCATGAATGAAAACACTCCCAGGTGTTCAAGGCTTTTTTTGCCGGAGTAAAAAAAGACTGCTCCTGGAGAAAAATAACCTGGGAGCAACCAGGATTAAAGTACTCCTAAGAGAGTTTCTCATAAGAGCACAAATATCTGTATATGTTGTGGTTCTCTCAGAGGAGAACATAGTCCTCTACCATCTCATCTCCCCAAAATCCCCCTAGGAAATAGCTTGCTGGGCTCTTCTTCTCCAGCAGGGAGCAGAACATGCCTCCTTCACACTGTGCTGCAGGGAAACACAGGCTGACTATGGACAGTTTGGGTCAGCCAATCAGAGCTGTCCTGTACACTTTTGATATCTGTTGCCAGTCTAAGGGAGCCTGCAAAGTATTCAGAAGTGTGTGCACATCCACCCCCCAGTGCAGATTATAAGCACTGCAAGCTCTCCAGTCTTCAGGGCCACAGCACTTTTGCAAAAATGTAATTTTTAATGGGCCCTTTATTTCATGGACCTACAAGGAACAGCACTTAGGCCAATGAATCATTGAAGTTAATGGGATTTAAGAAATTAAACACAGGCTTATTTGCAATTCTGAGGTGCATCCAGATGATTGTGGACGTTTGTTTTCCTGGGGACAAGTAGCAGCTGGCCCCCGCAGCCTTACCTGGGGTCCTTGGGGAGCTGCAGCCATAATGCTTCTGCATCTGGAAACCTGGTGAGCAGCTAGAGCATGACTCCAGTCACCCAGGCTCTGGTTTTGGGTGGCACACACTACAACCATATGCGCTGCCCCACTTTTTTTCAGTAGTGGTGTGGGGAACAGCTCCATGCCTGGTGTATGGCACTGCAGCCACATATTTCACATCGTGCTCATCTGAACATGGCCCTGAATTGCAATGGACTTAAGCATGTAACTTTTTTAGAACATAGCTTACTGGGATCAATACAGAAATAAGTAGGTGAAATGGCATGGGCTATATTATACAGGAAGTCAGACTAGATGATCTGTCTTTTGGGGCCTTAAAATCTCTGTTTCTTCATGCTCAACTGCTTTCCTTAATTGAACCAATGTAATTGGACCTATATAATTCAGGAATAAAGTAAGATATATAGGAAGGAAAAGAATTAAAGATTCATGTGGCCAAAGGAAAACCAACAAAGAAGAAGTATAACTGTAACCCAGGAACAAGAGCTCTTCCATGAAAAGAAGAGGATCCTGGGTTCTGGTCCCCACTTCCAATACTATTCATTTATACAGTGATTCCTAAGTTAAGGACTCGCCACTCAGGACTTCCTCTGATGGAGTTTCTTCATCACTAGACAATAGAGTCATACTTTCTTGGGTCTTCTATGGCTCCATGCATTCTTTTCCACAAAGTGGCTCAGCTTTAGTATGTGATGGAGTATGCCTGCAGCCCAGCCCACACCTGTTTCTAACCTAAGAGTTAGTCCACTCTCCTTGGAATAGGGAGCCCTGAAAGACTGAGGACAGAATTGAACCATTTCTTGGGGTAGCAGAGACTAGAACCTAGGACTCTACCTTCCTGGAGGAAGGAGGTAGTACCTTTCTCATGGGGCCCGACAGAAAAAAACACCTTGCAGAATCCCTGGGCTGCTCTGTATTTTAGGTAAAACATTCATTGGTTTTAGAAGGGGGTGGGGAGCGAGTGAGAAAGATAAAAATAGAAAAAGTAAAGTAAAATAAAAAGTAGGGAAAGAACAATGCTAAGACAATGAGACGAAGCTATTCTCATTGCGCGCCTGGGTCTTGAGCCGTCTTTCTTGCTGTCCTTCTGACTTCATGATTCTTACTTTTGTGGCTAGTTCGTGGGTGAGCTTCAACAGGAGGGTGCCCTCTCCTCATGCATCTTAGCCCATTGTTGGTTGTTTTGAACACTTTCCTGAGAAGTTGGAGATGTGGGCTTGAATCACCTTAGGGCAGGATGGGCCTAGAATTAGATCTGCCACATCCTGGGCAACTACTCTTATTGCTAAGCTACTAGGAAAAGATGGGCAGCCCTACCACTATTACTTGGGGGTGAATGAGGGAGTACCTTGCTTCCTTAGAGCTCCTGCCAGCTAGAGAATGGTGGTTTAAGTAGAGATCTCCTTTGCGTGATCTGGATTCTACCGTAAGAGAAGTATTCTCCATGCAGCCTGAACTAGACAGAATAGGGCAAAGGCATGGACTGCTTGAGCCCGTTGATCCTAGGACCTGCTGCCTCAGCACTGTCGACAAACCCTTTGAGGTCAATTAGGATCTGGCCCTTAGTCCTCAGGCCTGCTACAAGAAAAAAAATCACTATACTTAGAGCCCAACATATTCTTTTTTCCTCCAGAGCTGAATATTTTCATATATGCACACTTCAGTTTAAGCAGGAAATTAAATAATCCAGAGAAAATGGAGAACTATTCTAATACATTCCATTATACAATTATTTCTATTAAAAATGTTACTAGCTACAAATAGCAATAGTGGGAGTTCAAATCTTCTTATGGCTTAGTTTCAGGAATCATTCAGGCAAGTAAACCCAAAACAGCTGCAGTAATTGGCTAAAATTACCACTTTTAATGACACAAATTATACCAGAGTGATGTTTAATGAAAGCCACAATTCCCAGATTCTACAAGCAAAATTTAAACACTCCCCTAAATTGTGTTGCTGACCTCCCTAGTTTAATACCCTGCTAATCTTTGAAAATTGGAAACAAATGCTTCAATTAAGGGACAATTAATTGACAATTAATGCAACAATAAGCAGATGGCCAGACAGAACATCCTGCTATTAAATGAATCAGACTTGAAAGAGAGGGAACATTTGACCTTTATTACTCAGAATAAAGAAAACTTTTGTTAAAAAAAGAAGTAAAGTCAATTTGTGTCATGCACGATAATGGTATAGGTTTGAAATATGAAAACACAAAGTTTCTATGTCTGTTTAAATCAGTATTTTAGCTTAGATAATAGGAAATGAGGGTAGGATAGGAAGGAAGGGAAGTGATATGTGTGAGTGTAGAAGGATTTACAATTTAGCTTTCACCCCGGTGCAATAAAACAGCATAAAGCCAGCAAGAAACCTTACTGTACCTTAAAAAGACCATATTGAGGACATAAGGACAGTCTATCACAGTGGATAGGAAGTGAAGCAAGATACCATCTTGGCTAAACAGTAGCCTCCCCAGTGAGTTAGAGCTCAAAAACGGAGTTTTACAAAGTAGGAACATAGTCATGTTACTAGGTATGAATGTAAAGTGTTGCATAAGCAAACAGAAAATCAGGAAGGCCAAGACATGAATTGAGATGCAGCTAGTAAGGCAACAAAATAGTATTATAGCATTGTACAAGCATGTTAGAAAGACTTAGGGAAGTGTAAATCTATTCCTGAATGCCAAGGGCAATGATGCAGTGAAGGTGGAAGAATTTAAGGCCTTTTTTCTTCAGTCTTTGCAAATAAGGTCAGCATCAAATAATGATCAATCTTGGCAGCAAGAATAAGGGAGGAGATAATCACTCTAAAGCAGGGAA
>NW_005841987.1:2512913-2520656 GCF_000455745.1 Alligator sinensis
TTGCTTAAAGATGCTGGATGTTTTCAAATCATCAGGACTAAACAAGAGGCATCCTCAAGTATTCAATTGAATTTGCTGAGATAATTGCGGAGCCATTGGCTAATATCTTTGAGAACTTGTGGAAATGGGTGAGGTCCCAGATGATTGGGAAAGAGAAAATGTAGGGAAGAAGAATGACCTGGGGAATTACAGACCTGTCAGTCTGGCTTCTATACCCAGTCTAGACAAAAGTATTTTAAGGTGAATACATTGGATCATCATACTCAAAGAGTAGCCATCAGTAGGCTTGGGAGGAGATAACTGAGTAGGTTTCCCCATGTATCTGTACTGTGTCTGGTACTGTTTAGCATCTTTATTTATGATTTGTAGGATGGGATTGAGCATACAATTAGCAAATTTGCAGATGACAGGAATTTGGGACAGCCTACCTAAAGAGTTTGTGGGATCTTCATCCTTAGAAAGTTTCTGAGCAGGTTAGACCAACATTTGTCTGGAATGCTTTAGACAGGAGTGATCCTGCTTTGAGCAGGGGTTGATCTAAATGACCTCCTGAAATTCCTTCAAGCTTTATTTTTCTATGATTTTATTATTCTTGCCTCCACAAATTTCCACATGTGGACAAACTCGAAGTTCCAAGTTACATCCAAATACAGTTCTGATGACTTTACTGAAATTGAAGAAAATATGTAAATATAGGTCACATGGAAGTCAATGGCAAAATACCTACTCACTTGAATGAAGCCAGAACTTCCTCTTACATATTTAGAAGAGATCGCAAATAGATAACATCAAGGATAATTTAATATGGTCTGATAAATTGCCCCTTCCACAATGTGTCACATCTTTTAAAAGATAGTGTAGTCTTCAAAAATTAAGCACCACAATTTACATGAAATTAAAAAAAAAAAAAAAGTATTTGTGTAGTGTTTGGAAGGGAAACACTCAGATCTTGCAAAAACATTCTGCTTTTATGGAAAAATACTTAGTTTTTTTAGACAAAAGAGAGGTAATTTTGTTCTCAGTTAAATGACGACTGAAAACTTGATAAAAAAAATTGACTTTGTGAATTTTCATGGCAAAACATTGCACTGCATTGAATTTTGATTCAGCTTAAATGGAAAAACTATGTGATTAAGGTCTTAAACTTACCAAAGTTAAAGAGAGAAAACAACTTTTAGGTTATCTTTTTCTTCCCTCTGCCATCACAGGAATGTTCTCTGTGTTTAGTACTCGGTCCTGCCCTTTCAAAAAGCAGCCCTGCTGACTTCCGTGTGCACTCACTAGGCTCTTAATGAAAGGAATTTGCTCATCTCTCCTACAGACTATTTCACAGATGATCAAGATTTATAGATGTCTCCCCACTAAGACATCTTCCCTTTATTTCAGTCTGTTATCTCATGAGAACAACCTAATCTAAAAACTGAAATGGCAAGATTTCACTGCAACTCAAACTCATGAATAATTTAGTTATAATGTCCATCTTTTGTGTTTCAATGTGATAGTAATAGATTTCCCCTTCAATATCAATTACGGTTTTTTTTCTTTTGAAAACAACCCGTTCTGTATACAGTTTAAATAAAATAATCAACGACAGCTCCCCATATTAGATCAGATAATTTGTGCAACATTGGATGCATCTACATGTGCCCCCATGGCGCCGTTGTTAACGTGCTGTCAAATGACGATGCAGTAAAAAATGTTACTATGCCATGCCAGCGGCGCACAGTTATTTTTAACTGCTACATTGCTGTAGCAATGCACTATAGCGAGGGAGCATGTCACTATGGCGATGTCACTGTGGTGTCACAGTTTGTGCCTGCCAATGCTATGTCACTGTAATATATTGCTATGGCGACATGGCATGTCACTTAGACATGCCCATTATGTATGCAACCTTCCCTGCCAACCGGCTCTCTCTTAGGTTAGAAAAGGCTTCTTTTGCACCTCATGGTTTAAAAACCTCACTTTGCTAAGATGGGAAATGAGGATATGATCCAATCACAAGCTAATTTTTCCACACAATAGCAGGTGAAGTAGCAGGTACAAGAATTTAGGTTCCCCATACCTACAGGCTGGGGAACTCCCCTCTCATCAGAATGGAGGTGGAAAAGGATCTTGGAGTCATTATTGACTCCAAGATGAACATGGCTCGGCAGTGGGGGGAGGCGGCTAGGAAGGCCAACTGTACCTTGTCGTGCATCCACAGATGCATTTCAAGCAGGACCAAGGAGGTGATCCTCCCCCTCTATGCGGCACTGGTCAGGCCGCAGCTGGAGTACTGCATCCAGTTCTGGGAGCTGCACTTTAAGAGGGATGTGGACAGCATCGAGAGGGTCCAGAGGAGGGCCACCTGCATGATCAAGGGACAGCAGGGCAGGTCCTATGAGGAAAGGTTACAGGACCTGAACCTGTTCAGCCTCCAGAAGAGAAGGCTGAGGGGGGATCTTGTGGCCTGCTATAAACTAGTCAGGGGGGATCAACAGGCACTGGGGGAGTCCCTGTTCCCCCGACCGCCGCCAGGAGGGACCAGGAATAACGGGCACAAGCTGGCGGAGGGCTGCCATGGCAGGGGGGCGGACTAGATGATCTGCCCAGGTCCCTTCCGACCCTAGAAACTATGAAACTATGAAACTATGAATGGGATAAGGAGGAAAGGAAAGGATCTCTTTAGAAAACAGGGAGAAAGATATGTCAGTAGAATTAAACTTAAAATACTATAGCAGTAGGATAAGATAGGAAAAGGAATAAAGTGAAGGCTAGGGGAGGCAGAGGCAAGAAGAGTTTTAAGCAAATAAGACTTTCAGAAAGAATGAATACCCAAGACAGAATTCATTTTTCTCAGTAAGCACCCACCTTGTGTGTTAACTGGAAATTTGGGGCACATGTACACTATCAGAGGGCCCCGTCTTAGGAAGCATGCCCACATGTTCTACATATACTACACTCTGGAGTGGCTGTGACATACAAGGTGTCTGATGGTGCTGGGTGAAAGCATGATTTAATCAGGGTGCACCCAGTACCACACTGAAGTGTCTGCATAACATTAGTTTTGGCTATAGGGCATGCAGAGTATGAGTGACCTACTTCGCTATGGCAGTCTCTTCTTCCACGATGTAGAGCTTCCCATGCAGTTTCAGCAGCTTTCCATAATAGTAGAAAGATGCAGTTTTTTAAGATGAAGAACAAAGTGGCCAGCAACTGCAATGGATGAGCAGACCATCCAGCATCAAAACAAATATAAGGCAGTGAATAAGTAGGGTTTCTTTTTATTTTCAGTCTTCTCTTGACCAAGTTTATGGTCAGGACTTATGAAATACCGAGAACTTGTAAAAGGAATCAAAACTCGTGGCAGAGGTGATATCTTTTATTAGACTAACTAGCTTTCTGCAAAAAAAAATTCTTTATTTGCAAGGTCTTGGGTACACTCACCCTTCCTCAGGTATAGGAGAATGCAAAGATTGTAAAATTTCTCCTAGGTGGAAATGAAAATTCTTATTTCACAGGAGAGCCAAAGGTATAAGATCTCCTGTTCGAATAGTTCATTTTGTGCAAATTAGGCTCAGATAAAAAAGTTAGAACAATCTATTTACCTCAATGTTGTTTGGTGTCATGGAAGACTTTGAATTTCATACTGTTTTAAAAATGAAAACTTCATAATTTTACAAGGAGGAAGCAAATTCACCACCTTGGAACCTGAAAGCTGACACCCTGGCTCCTGTCTGTTATTCCAGCTAAATCTGCATGTTCACAGAGGTCAAAACCCTTGCCCAGGAGAACATTCCATCAACCCGCGCTGCTGTGAAATATGAAATATCATAACCAGAAGGAAACATAATTCAATATCCTGCTTGACATCAGACAACATTGAAGTAAATAGACTGTTCCAACATTTATCTGAGGCTAATTTCACCAAATTAACTATTCCAACAAGGATATCTTACAACACCTTCAGTGCTCCTGTGAAATATGAATTTTCATTTCCACTTAGGAGAAAATTTACAATCTTTGCATTTTTCTATGCATGAGGAAGAGTATGTGTGCTCAAAAGCTTTCAAAGAAGTTTTTTTTTGTGACAAGAGCCACTTCCATATAGTGATCCCTGGTAACTTCTCTGATGGCCAAGAGCTCCCAATTCAACAAAAACACCAAAGCGCACAAAGATAAAGATACGAACACCATTTTTGTTATATGAAAGAATAGCCTCTGCTACAAGTTCTGATTCCTTTTGCCTGTAGACCAATAAAGCTACAGCCTGCATCCCAGAAACAACTTGTAAATAAACTTGAGAAAAACCTGTGGGGCAGGATGATGCTAGAGGATGATTTCTATAATGTATTTATACTTGTACCATAAGATTTGATTATCCTTGTCATTATCTTACTTTTGTTAGCTTTCATGGATACAAACACTGTTACTGATTATTAAATTATTCTGCCTTGTTTAAAATCCAGCCAACAGTGTCTGACTTGGGTTCATGCATTAGAAAATTCACTAGTTGACTCTATACTGCATTAAATAGTTCTAATTTCATCCTTTAATTCTATTGTTCATTTAATTTCATCCTTTAATTTCACTGAATGACCCTTTAAGAAAGGGATCGATTTTCAGAATGTCCTTATTCATTTCCACAATCTCTATCAATGCAATGCTCAGTAGTAACTACTTCACATGTTGTGCAGAGGTGTACACAGGAAGCGGAATCTAGGCACTTTTTATACTCTATGGGTGAAAGCTTTGGCTCCCATGCACTTCAAAAACCCACAATGTTAAGCAACAGCAGCCAATATCCTCCTAATGCACCTTTGGGTAGGGGTGTGCAAAGCCACCCCCCTAATTGATTCAGAGTTGGATTTAGCCCAAATCAGGGACAGTGATTCAGTTAGTTGATTTGGATCGCTGTCCCTGATTCAATTCGGCTCAAATTCAAATCTGAAGATTTGATGCTGATTTGGAGAATCAGTGATTTGGACATAGACACAGCTTTAAAAGATTTTTCCATATACCTTGAGATAGCAGGTGCGGCTCATGGTTGCTGTGATGCGGGGGCACATGGAGCATCCCAAAGGAGTGCATGGGGCCCCTCCACATGCTCAGTGGTGAACCCAGAAGTGGACTGGGAGTACTTCCAGTCCATTTCTGGGTCTGCCGGGGAGTGCACTGGAGGGCCCCCTAGTGACTCCTTGTCTTGGTGATTGGCCACAGGGGGACCCCAGGTCTCCTCCCCACCCCGTCCCCAGACTCAGAAGGCACCAATCACTGAGCCGGGCAGGTACTGGGGGGCCCCTTGGTGTGCTCCCCAGCCAACCCAGAAGTGGACTGGAAGTGCTTCTGGTCCACTTCTGGGTCTCCTGTTGAGCACTCTGGGGCTGTGCTTCTGTGAGCACCCTGTGCTTCTGTGGGATGCTCCATGTAACCCAACATCACTGCACTCACAAGCCACCTAGTACCTAGAGGTATATAGAAAAAACATTTAAAGCTGTCTCTATGTCTGAATCTCCAAATCGATTTGGAGAGATTAAAGGGTCCTCTGATTCAATTAAGATTTGGAGATTTGGCCACCATATTGGGCTGAATCTCCACCAAATTGAATCAGGGACCGAAGCTTCATACAGCCCTACCTTTGGGCACCTATGTCCCATTATATATCTAAGCCTAGGTGAACACAGTAGATATTTGTGGCCTTAGAATTTATTAATCTCTTCCCTGATAATAACTTGTTTCAGTGATCCAATCAGGGAAAAGAGTAATATCATGTGAATTAACTATTTCTGTTGAGTAGATGGTTCCCTAATAGTGGATACAAATACTTTATGAAGGCTATAGTCCTAAAGTTTTCTGTTCCAAATATTTGATAGTTATAAGTATTTATAACACTTGAACAATTTGCTTGCCAAGAACTAATTCATAACTCATTTTATGCTAAATGACTAATTTCACAAATGTTAATATCGCTGCCCTTTTAAATACTGCAGTGCAAGTTTCCTTTTAATTTTGCTCCTTTGCACAAAGTCCTAATGTAAATGGACGAATCAAATTGAAAAAGAGGAAGGACTTTTAAATTGATAGGGCAGTGGGTACGAGAAATATGTTCCAAACAGTTTTATGATGGGTGTGCAAGACTGAAATAATACATAGTGGTGCTAATGCTCTTAGATTTTGCAGGTAGCATTCAACAAACATATCATTACAAACACTATTAAAATAATGAAATATGATTACATCCTCTTTATGCATAAAACATATTCAAAAGGAAGCATGGGTTATACTTCAGTTCTTTGCTAGTTTGGAAAAAGCTTATCACAAGCTACATTATGACAGGTGCTTAGGCTTAGGCTTCACTGCCTTACAAAACACATGCAAGGACCTTTCGCAAGAAGCTCAGTGATGTACTAAACACTACTGGGCATGTCTACATGTGCAGATAATCTGGAAGCAGTTTACTTTCAAGTAAAAATAAACACCCCCAGTCATGCGTCTACATGTGCAGAAACACGGAAGCAGATTTTCTGTTCTTAGCAACAAACTGGTTCCACTCCCTGCAGCTCTGTACCAGGCCCCTACTGCCACTAGGGGGAGCTGGAGGTTCTGGTCACAGCTGCCTGTGGTTGGAAGCCATATGCAAATGGCAGACCCATATGCTGGCTAGCCACTTTTCTGGGTGGAATCAGCATGAAGAGCACAGTGGCAGCATGCAGCAGCTCTGCTTCATCTCCCAGCACCCCCACGCACTATGCCCACCTGGCCGGCCTGAGCACATGCTCTGCTGTAGCCCACGGACCCCTGCCCCACCTCACACACCCTGCACTACACTCACTATGGACAGTTCTCAGAAAAGCACTTCATTCCCCTCCAGCAAAACAGACCCCCCGCCCTCCTCCCTACCACCCCAGCAACAGAGCCTGTAGTCCCTTCCCCTTCCCCATAAAGTTCCTCCCCCTGCTCCCCACTGAGATCCTCCACTATCCACCCCACCAACCACCAATAAAACACATTATTTCCCACTCTATTTACAAGTGCTCTGTGCGTGCCCCCCTGGGGTGGGAGGCTGTGGGGTGGGGGTGCCTAGGAGGTAGGACCCAAAGACAGGCACCCAGAACCTTGGCCTCTGGCCACTCCCCTGCAGGTGTGCATGTTGCAGCAGGACTGGTGGGCAGGGACCTCCTCCTGGGGTGACAGCAGGTGCTGCTGTCCCAGTGCAGCTGGCTCCCCCTCCTGCAGGCAGAGGCCAGAGCCAGCAGGGTGCACATGTGGTGCTGGCCCCACTGTAGGCAGCTCTGGCTCCTCAGCCATGTGGGGCTGGGGTGAATGATGGGGCTGGGCCCAGGCAGGGGGGCTGGGTAGCAGGGGACCCAGGGCAGGGGTTGCAACAGGGGTTCCTGGCTGGTGGAGGTGGCACTGTATCTTTGCCCAGGCCCCTGCTGTGAGTGTCTCAGGCACTGTAAGAAGCTGCTTGTGCAGACCAAAGGATGCCCAATCCACTACGCCCTGCTGCTGCTGATCACACCTGCACACCTGGCATGGGACTCTGAGCTTTGATGGCGTAGTGGGCAAGTCCTGCCCCACAATATCCACCACTGCCTGGAGGGCTACCTGTGGCTGTGCTACACAGCCCTGCCTCCTGTAGCCAAGGAGGATATCACCGCCAGCATTGATGCATTCCTCAGCATGTGAGAGGCCCATGTCTGCCTAGCTGTTGGGGTGCAGGCTGCTCAATAAAGTTTGGCACTTTCTCCTGCTTCCCTG
>NW_005841987.1:2520677-2521517 GCF_000455745.1 Alligator sinensis
AGGGTGAACCCAGGGCCAGGTGAGTGTGACCTGGCTGGGCAGGGGGGGAGGGGGAGGGACTGGGGCTAGGACTGACCATGCCTCCAGTGTGGGGCTTACCATGTGGGCAGGGCTGGCATGTCTGGCAGCCCAGGTTGGAGGTCTCTGGCAGTGAAAGTGTGCAGCTCCTGGTAATGTCCTGCAGCACAGGGGTTCAGCATCCAGCTGCCCAGGCAGGGGCCCCATGCACACTGGCTGGGCAGGGGGGGAGGGGGAGGGACTGGGGCTAGGACTGACCATGCCTCCAGTGTGGGGCTTACCATGTGGGCAGGGCTGGCATGTCTGGCAGCCCAGGTTGGAGGTCTCTGGCAGTGAAAGTGTGCAGCTCCTGGTAATGTCCTGCAGCACAGGGGTTCAGCATCCAGCTGCCCAGGCAGGGGCCCCATGCACACTGGCTGAGGACCTTGGCCTTGCTCTACAGTGCAGTCAGGTCCACAGTCTCCTCCTGGTATGAGTTGGGGCCCTAGGAGGCACCATGTGGAGTCAGCAAAGATGCCAGCATGGCACCCTTGGTAACTCACTGGGCCTCTGTTCAGCAGTCCCAGTGGTGCTAGGCCTAGGCAGCTGTGGGCCACGATTCCCGGATGGTCCTTGGGAAACGGCCGCAGTTGCGTGTCGAGTGGGGCACCGGGTGGTGACACCAACCCAGACACGCTCGGGGATGCCAAGTGCCGGAGGGAGATAAACACCACAGACAATAAAGTGTGAAATAAAGTTTGGTATTTATTTACAGAACTGTCGACACAACTTGAAGGGTGATATAACTTGGAGGCGATGAACTATATACAGCAACGAGGGACA
>NW_005841987.1:2521745-2522877 GCF_000455745.1 Alligator sinensis
CATCGCTCGCATGTTGGGTCAAATTGCTGATACACTCCGCCACCGCATCACTATTTACAATGGTTGCGTCACTTAACACTCCGATACAATAATCTGGCGGGGTCACTTTGCTTGTTGACATGCCCCCTTGACCTCTGCCAGATTATTGCATGAAATACATACAAGATTATACATTACTGTCCATTGAAGCATACTTGGGCTCTTCCTCCTTGATATCAGAGGTGGACAGTTGGGTGTAAACCAAAGTAGATAACGTAGCTACTCTTTTCTTGATGGTATCTACAACATCCGATACAGATGCAACATAACATTCCCAACAGGGGTATACACAATGCAATTAATGGGGTGAGTAAATGCATTAACCATGCAGAGGGTCTCCATCCCAACGAGCTGAAAATACTTGCAAGCCACCCCGTTCCCTCATCATTGATCCTGTTGATTTGCTCGGTCACTTTTTGAAGGTCCCTAATTTGTTGATTTAGGGGTATTGATACGTTTGGGATGGATATGCAACAATGCTCATGCGATAAGTTGAGATATCCACAGATACCTCCTTCGTTAAGGAGCATAAGATCCAATACTAGACGATTTTGTAATGTCATACGGGACGTGGCTTGGAGCTGTTGATCTACCAAAGCAAACCTCCTTGTAGTTTTGTTGGCGGTGGTTTCTACTTGCTCTGCCAACACAGCGATAAGTGTGCGGGCTTGCGCTATACTGAATCGTGGTCCTGCCCACCAATAGGCTCCACCAGTTATCCAGCCCCAGAACTTGTGTTCCTTTTCGTCTTGCGAGAGTGAACTCCACGCTGCACCCCACTTTTGTCTAATCAATATGGGGCTGGTTGGTTTTGCACTATTAATGGATAATGGAGGACATAGCAGTACGCTTGCGATGAAACAACTTACACTCGATAGCGTAGCCAGGAGGTTAGTATAGAGGTGGCCATCGGAGCACGCCCACAACATTCCCAGGGGAGCCGGAGTTTTAAGCTCTCCGCAGTTTCTATTTTTCCATCTGCTTTTGGCTAACTCCCCAGGTAGGGCAATGTCGCTTGGCGGTAATTCGTACCCATGGCACCACTGACTTATCATAACAACTTTACGTACTGGATAGAAATAAGATGCCCATT
>NW_005841987.1:2525023-2525872 GCF_000455745.1 Alligator sinensis
GTGGTTCTTCTCTTTCCTCTGGTGGCAGGTCTCCCTCCAGCGTTCTCCACTCTGACCAGTAGTACTGGAACCTCAGTACCATGGTACACCAGGTTCTCACGGTTCCCTGATATTCCGGGTGGTTTCTGCCGGGGTTCAATAATGTTAGGAGTGAACCTCCAGGCGCAACTAAGGTTCCGGTATACAGGGCCAGGTGTTCCACTAATTGGGTGGCTAACATAGTTTTGGCTAGGCACCCATATCTGTGTTGGTGTTCTTGTAAGGTGCGGTGGCCCGTATATACTGGGTGCTCCGCCTCGATGTTTCTTGCGACAGCCCAAATGTGCTCCTGCGTGAATCCCACGTAGATGTGTAGTGGGGTGTTTCCCGATGGCGCAGTTAAGTGAGTATTGCTTACTTCAGACAATACTGACTCTAAGGCCCTTTGGTCCCGGTTTGTCCAGGGCTTACGATTCCTTGGCCTTTTGCGAAGTTTTTGCTGGATACGTTGGACTATTTTTAAATGTGGGGGCGCCACATAGTGACGAAGCCAATTTAATTGTCCTAATAGGGCTTGAAAGTCAGTTTTCATCTTTGGTTGTTGTATAGATGTAGGTATGATGTTATGTGTGATACCCGACCGGCACTGACCTGTGAATTGAGTTCCGAGGAAAATGAAGCTGTTGGCTGGTTCCTTCATTGATTTGTTGTCGTTTATTCTCCAACCCTCCTTTTGTAGATGGTCTCTCAAACTCATAGCTTCTTGGCGTACGATCTCCTGATGGCGTCCCATTATCACTATGTCGTCCACGTAGGACCAGATGCTCACTTCCTTGTTTCCTACATAGATACCTCTAAAACTCTGAATAC
>NW_005841987.1:2526523-2527280 GCF_000455745.1 Alligator sinensis
GTGGGACATTAGGTTTTAAAACATTTACTTGTGCCCCCGTGTCTAACAGGAAACACACGGGCATTTCTTGGTCGTGATTTGGCGTCTGTACACTTAGGGTTAAGTATGGGCGTTCGTCACCATCGGGTCGGCCGTCGGTGCCCGTTGCGGCGGCTGCTATTCGTTTTTTTTGTTGCTCTAGCCTTTTATACTTAAATTCCAATCAGGCCGCTAACTCCTTTTGACCTCTATCTCTCACTTTTCGTAATTCTATCGGCGTGAGCCTGCTATTTTTTAGTAGGTAGCCAAACCGTGCCTTCTCTTCTGGCGTCCTCTCTCTCCAATAATTGTTGGAAGACCTTTTAGGGGATAATTTAGGAGATGATTCCTTTTCTCCCTTTTGTTTTGCTACTTGCACTCTTGGAACAGCAGATGCGTTCTCTACCTTAAAAACTTTCCTAATCTCTGGCAACTCATGAAGAATATTTCCGATGGGGGTTCCTATTAGTGTAAATAATGACATTTTGAGACGTGTCGCTTGATCGCCCCCATAAAGCTCTACACACGCTCATATTGCTTCTTGGGACACAGGGACCCTACCTGGTTCCCGGCACCAGTGATGAGGCCAACAATCACGCCGTTGCTCTTCAGTTAGTGTCAATGGGTAGGCGTCAGCATCCCAGATAAGATAACTCATGCCGGCTATAGCATATAAGAGCTGTTCCGATGTCGGGTTACTGGGTGGATTTTTGTGCCACTTATAGATTTGATTTGTTAG
>NW_005841987.1:2527405-2527945 GCF_000455745.1 Alligator sinensis
CCCCCATTTACTAAAATTAGGCGGCCTACCCACATTACCAGGGTTTCTTCAGAATTAATTTTCGTTTCTTTTATCAATTCTTGCATTTCTCCCCTTGTTCGTGTTCGGTATACCGCAACAGTACGGGTCAGCTCACCTTCTACAGTAGTCTTCACTGTGGTTACGGGGTTCGCGTGGAGAGTTGGGGCGCTCGCGGCTTTGGTCTCTTCCGTGAGGCTAGGGTATGTTAACGGCACACTGTACGGCGGTGGTGAGCTAGATGACACGAAAGAGTTAAATTTTTCACTTCCTACTGACGTGGCAGGGGGCGCTAGAGAGCCTCCTGCTGCGCTGTCTGCTGAAGCGTTAGGGGGCGCTAGAGGGTTCTTGTTCTCCTCCCCCGCTAGGGTTATATTACTCGCCCCTCCCATCTTGTGGCCCACGTCTTCTTTACTCACTGTGCCTGCTAGGATTTTTGGCGCCCTTTTCTCAACGGTCGCTCTCCTTCCCTCAGCATCGGCACCATCTTGGGATCTCAGTTTGGCCAGCGCTGGATTCTTT
>NW_005841987.1:2527969-2550253 GCF_000455745.1 Alligator sinensis
TCTCAATATCGCCGGCTTGATTTACTGCATGCCTTAAAAGCTCAGTTATTGTGTGAAACATGACATTAATTACTTCTCCCTTGCTCCATCTCTTTCCCCCGCATTTCCACCTGGAGGCTTCCTGTCCACCTATCTCCAATCGTTCCCTGAAATCTGACAGGATTTGGCTCTCTCTGCTCCCCTCCCAGAGAGCCGGGCGAAGGAATCGATCGGGCGGTGTGTCACGGCCACTGCTCTCTTTTATATACTTAATGCACCGATTATACTCTCTTCGTGAGTCTTTATTTTTACCATTGGTGACTTGCTTTGAGGATATAAAAGGCGTCACTTCTTGGGCCTTATCATATGGTCGGTACAGTACCGCAGGGCTCAATAGCAGACAGCCGAATGCGGCCGGAGTGAGGCCTTCGACAGCCCACTCCTTCCCCTTGGTTCCTTTCAGCGGTGCGGACGGAGAAGTATCCGCTTAGCTTCCCCGCTTCAGCCCAGTGATAGAGGGCATGGGCCCGTAGATCGGCCATATTTTCTACCGGAGGCCGTTGGCGGTCCCTCCAAGGGCAATTTAAGCTGACATAATCAACTTTGCCCCCCTTATTTCCCTGGGGCCCTGATTTCTGGGTGCTATTCTCCTCTCTCCGCTTTGGCGATCCCATCCTCGTTGCCATGTGGGCCACGATTCCCGGATGGTCCTTGGGAAACGGCCGCAGTTGCATATCGAGTGGGGCACCGGGTGGTGACACCAACCCAGACACGCTCGGGGATGCCAAGTGCCGGAGGGAGATAAACACCACAGACAATAAAGTGTGAAATAAAGTTTGGTATTTACTTACAGAACTGTCGACACAACTTGAAGGGTGATATAACTTGGAGGCGATGAACTATATACAGCAACGAGGGACGGGTGGTGGGTGGCGGGTGGAGACTGCAGTATACGAGTACGATGTCTGGTTGGGACAAAGTACAGGGCGTTCCGGATTTGGCGACGCAGTAAACTATAATGCTCGGAGCGACCGGAACAGCTTCTGCTATAGACCTAGGGGTCTGACCAGGTCCCAAGACGGGTGATCAATCCATCCTGAGAGTCAGAGCCTGGGGACCTTGTGCCGAGGTGTGTGGTCCCCTATATAACTTTTTCGGCCAATCAGGAAGCTCCCCTGATGGTACATTCTGGAACCCATGGACATGCTGGCCAGCCAGCCATGCCCATTAGGTGGTCTTTGATTGGCTAGACCACAGGTGATCACGCCCTGATCACGCATCGCTCGCATGTTGGGTCAAATTGCTGATACACTCCGCCACCGCATCACTATTTACAATGGTTGCGTCACTTAACACTCCGATACAATAATCTGGCGGGGTCACTTTGCTTGTTGACAGCAGCTACCTGCAGCACCATGTAGAGGCACCATGCGGGGCTGGCAGTTGCACAGCAAGACCATGCAGGGCAGTAGTTGCAGGGCCTGGGCAGGCTGCTGTGGGTCAGCTCTGGGTAGCTGCCATGGGACCCAGTGGCCAGAAGCTGGCTGCAGGTGGCCCCAGGTGCTGCCAGTCCTGGCTGGCAGCAGCAGCCTGCGAAGCTGGATGGTGCGGCCCTGGTAGCCATGTGGCACTGCAATGCCAGGGAGTGGTGCCAGGGTACAGGCAGGCTGCTGCAGCTGCCCTGGGCCCTGTGGGCTGCCAGCATGTGCCCCTGATTCCTGGGGCCCCCACAGGCTCTTAAGGGCCTGGGGCTGGGGCATACTGCTAGCCCAGGCGTGGGACAGATTTTGCTCCCAGTCAGCATCTACACTTGCACTACTGTGCAGTAACTACTCATGAGTGAATTTCCTACTTGCATTTGCAGGTGGCAAATTTACTCATGAGTAGAGCCAATGACTAATTTCTGTGATTCTATGACTGCACAGTAAACATCTGCATGTGCAGACACAGATGCTGACTGAGCAGTAATTTGCTCTACTGTGCAGTAAATCAGATGACACCAAGCTGGGGGGAGTAGTAGATATGCTGGAGGGTAGGGCTAGGATTCAGAGTGACCTAGACAAATTGGAGGATTGAGGTAAAATAATTCTCATGAGGTTCAACAAGGGCAAATACAAAGTCTTGCAATTAGGCTCGAATCCCATGCGCCAGTACAGACTGGGGGCTGACTGTTTGGGCAGCAGCTCTGTAGAAAAGGACCTGTGAGTTACAGTGCACAATAAGCTGAATATGAGCCAGCAGTGTGTCCTTGTTGCCAAAAAGGCTAATGTCATACTGGGTGGCATTGGTAGGTGTGTTGCCAGTAGGTCAAGGGAAGTGATTATTCCCCTCTATTATGCACTGGGGAGGACACATCTGGAGTACTGTTTTCAGTTTTGGGCCCACCACTGCAGAAAGGATGAGGACAAATTGGAGAGTCCAGCGGAGGGTAACAAAAATGGTCAGGGGGCTGGGAAACATGATTTATGAGGACAGCCTGAGGGAACAGGGCTTATTTAGTCTAGAGAAGATTAGACTGAGAGGGGACTTAATAGCAGCCTTCAACTACCTGAAGGGAGGTTCGAAAGAGGATGGAGCTGGACTGGCAGATGACAGACCAAGGAGCAATGGGCTCAAGTTGCAGCAAGGAAAGTTTAGGTTAAATATTAGGAAGCATTTTCTCACTAGGAGGTAGTAAAACACTGGAGCAGGTTGCCCAGAGGTGGTGGAAGCTTCATCCTTGGAGTTTTTCAAGACCGAGCTAGACAAATTTTGGCTAGGATGATCTAGTTGTGGATGGTCCCATTTTGAGCAGGGGTTGGGCTAAATGAACTCCTGAGGTCCCTTCCGACCCTAACTTTCTATGAATCTATGTAATGTTGGTGGGGGTCACTTGGGAGCTCTTGCTGAAAATGAATGAATGAAATGAATGAATGAGAGCAAGTTTCCCTCCAGAAATGATTAGAAAACTATTTACTTTTAATTCAGTTAAGCAGCATTTTATCTTTGTCTACACTAGTTTGTACTGAATATCAGGAATTTAAAAAATTCCAGGGGAATCCCACCTAGTAGACTTTCACTTTCAGCACCATTTTGAATTTAAGAAATTGGATCTTGTACTGTACCTGTAAACCAGATGCTTGTCGGAAGCAAGGTATGAACGTGGCACTTAAGGTATAGCAAATGAACTTAACGTGAGTTTGTTTGTCAGGTTCAGTAATTTATTTCCCTGTTTACAAGAAAGCATCTTTACTATAAGGGGAAATAAATTAATAGATTCCCCATCCCTCACCCTTATTTTCTGGTAGGATACACACACCTCTGGAATAATAGGCATCCCTATTAAATTATTGGCAGCACATCACTAGCTCTAAGGCAGGATACTAGAAGTCAAAGTATTAGTTTTATATTGTCATGGCTTAGGCCCAACAATTCTGTTCAATGAGCTCATGAAACATCCCTGCCGGTTTATTATAAAAAACAATTCTGTGTACTTAGACATGGTGACTACAAGCAGGTATACGCACCCAACTCTCTGATCAATTGTCAGAAATTTCAGGGATACAGGGATAATGCTCCCTCAAGTTCTAACTCTTCTGTCCCTTTACTAATCTCCTGTCAGCCCCAATTCTCCTTGCCGTTATGCATCTTATGCTGTATTTTATTTTAGAACTGTTTAATTAAATCCTGAAGCTGGTTACAAAAGCATGACATCACCCATGAGTCAGCACTTTGTCTAACAATTGCTGAGGGTTTTTTAAAGTCATAAACACTTGAAATGTCTGGATCCAAAGTACAGTGTGTTCATTCTCAGGTTCTTTGAAATGCAAATCAGCAAGTCCAATAGACTGAAACTCAGCCTGAATTACTTGGAAATGTCAGAACAGAGAAGCTTTACAAGTTTAATGCCCTATTTAACAAACCTTTTTTAAAAGACCATGCCAAAATGTGTGAAGTTTGTTACTTTGAAAGTCTGTTAAAGAATGGTCTTTCTAATCACAGTTAAGGGGCCTCTCTCAGGGAGACTCTGATGATCCAATACAAAAGCATTCTTGGGCAAAAAACACAGTTTACATCTAAAGCACCAAAGATATTATTATTAGTCTTATTCAAAGTATAGCACAGTTTGGTAAAGTATACTATGCACAGAAAACAATCCTATAGTTGTTACTCAAGCAGAACTCTGACACAAATGAGGATTTTCCCCAAATGGGGACTTGAGTATCCAGCCCTGAAGAAGGAACCGTATCAAACCCTGATTTCAAGCAATTCAACTTACTCTTTAGTGATGCACTGCATGTGAAAAAGGTCTTGGTTTCTGCTCAATCTAGTTTTTCCAAGGACAGGTGAATGAATACCTCACAATCCTCCTAACCAGGACACTGCTCTGGACAGGCTTGTTGCAATTACCACAGCAATCAGAAACCCCAATTTAACTGGAAGTTTGTACTCCAACCCATTCCTCCTACAGAATACTGCGGACAAACAGCCCCTCCAGGGTCCATCTCAACCATGATAACTAGCTTAACATGAATGAGGTCTGCACAATCCTGCGGACTACTTGAAATGATTTTCTCAAGCTCTAGGGCACGTTCCATCCCTTCTTCTGGGGAGATGTATACCTTCTGGCCAGTTTGTGTGCGCGCTGTTGCATCCAAATAACAAAGGCCTTGGCTACATGGGATCTGACGTCGGAGCAGCTTTATCTGGTTTACTGTAAAGTGCCTTGCATCCACACACAACCTGATTATAAACCAAATGATTTTCCATTGCAGACTGCAGTAAACAACCCTACTTGGAACAGCAATAACGCTACTTCACAGTAAATTTGTTGTGTTTAAGGTTTATTTAGATGCATTCCTAACTCATCATACTAGGATTGATCTACTTTTATACTTGTGTATCCTCCACTACTCCAGGGTCATCTTCATTGTCTGCCACTTCGCCTTTTAATTACTAGCAGGAAGCCAAGAAAACCCCCACTAATTAGTAGTAACTTCATAATCCCTCTAAATCGGCCAAGATTCTACATGGAGTCCTTCTGAGGTCCTGCCCTTGCCTGCTTCCTCTGGAGAGTTGCAGAGTCCCTTCCATCTAGAAAAGGGTCACTAACATGTGACCATTTATAAGGCATCAGGAGAGCAAATGAAGAAGGCAAAGGAGCTCTAGCTAAAGTATCTCAGGAAAATGGACTAATGGAAAAGCTACAAATGCTTTGACTCAACTGAACCTCATTTCTGAGTGAGGACACTAATGAATCCAAGACTGATACGGTGGATAGTTGACCCCAAAGTACTCAAAACAACACAGTAAGCAACCAAGAGAGCACAGTTAGCATTAAAAAAAAACCCCAAAACCCAACCCCCTCCACTTTTGAATTTCCTTTGATCTCATGTGTGCTGTAAGGGATTTGTCAGGACAGACAAGAAGCGTCTCATCCTTCAGATTTGAACATTATGCAAATGCCCAATGTGCACAGCCATGCTGGAACCACCGTGGAAGACAGCTGTGCCAGCAGCAAGTCTCTGAATGCTACAGAAGGCAGTTAAATCAGAAAGTATTATGTGCTGTATTAAATTACAGCTTTAAGGGGGGAAATGAAATTACCTGCTGTCTAGAAGCTTTCTGTATGAAGTTAGGAGCCTCTCTCAAAGTGTTCTAAACCGCTGTTCTCCTCGCCCAGCATGCTCAAAATGCTGTCTGTGCCAGAGAAGGTTTTATTTCCCTTCATTATCTAATCCCACGGCATTAGCTATACCATCCTTCCCAAGTGGCTTTCTTCCCATCTTTCCTCCTCCATCAACCCATCAAGTCCCCATAGTCCATTCACTGAAGATGTCAGTATTATAGGGATTAAAATCTCAAACACATTGCAAGGCAAGCCTGTTTGTTATAACAACAGATACGTACAGAAAAAAGCAATAGAAAAGGGACATTGACATGCAGTTTCATTAATACACCCACCTTTTAATTACTTAAGTGGCCCAAACCAGGTAACACAAACATTTGGACAGATGGAGAGATTTTAAGGTATCTCCCATAAGAACAATGACTGAAAAAATTATAAGAATATTGCAAGATACTTTATGCTGATCTGTATCTGTCTTAAGAGAGAAGGCAAACATTTAAAAAAAAAACCCTATTGTGGCAAGAACACCAGGAGGCAAAACAATAGTTTCACAACTGTCTCAAGATCACCTGTGTTTTCCTTCTGTGGACCTATACCTTTAAGAGGCTAATGTGACACAGAGGCTCATGTTATGTAATATTTAGAGAATTGGAATTGAACAAAACACTGAATGAGGCAATGAATGAAGCAGATCCCTGGCAGAGTCCTGGCAAGCACTTTGTCTCACAGCTACATCGCATCTGAACATTACCCCCAGGAACAGATTGAAAGTGGGGCGTGATATGGACACATCCAGGTGACCACAAAGTAGGAGCAGTAGCTGGGAACTTTTAAAGTCCTTGATTCAAGTAAGAATTTCCCCCTCTCTTTTCCTCTCCATGATAGGCGGCACCTCCCCTCACACCCCTTCTTTCCCCTGCTCAGCAGTGCCACCATCTCTGGCTGTCCCAAGTCTAGGAGCAGGAGGAGGCTCCAAGGCTATCCTGCAAAGTGAAGACAACATGCACACGTGCATATGAAGTTTACTAGCCTGCCAAAAGTCCCGCATTCACCTGAAACCAACATAGCCAACAGTACACCTACTCTGCTGCCCCTATCCAACTAAAACCAGCAGTCATCCAAATTTCCACATATTCCAGAACTCCTACCCACCTAAAGCTGGCAGAGCAATGCAAATACATTAGAGATGATTTACCAACATGAACAGTGATGCACTACCGACTGATGATAGTGATGGGCACAGTAAGTTTTCAGATGGTGAAAGTGCCTCTTCTCCACACTGAAGGGAGCTCTCATATTAGTTTTCTGCTGCTGAAGTTCTTGGGTGATCTCTGTACATGTACCCAGGGAAGTGACTTTTGTACTCCTCAAGTACTGATTGTTCCAGCATCTCTTTCCTAACCCACCCCTCCGTTTTTATGATATTTCAGAGTATCTGCTGGCTGCTTCTTATTTTGGACTAAGATGTTCTTCTTTCACTTGAATTTAAATTGTTAAGCACATTGAGGCTATTGTCCTAATAGATTAGATTTCAGGTAGAGTTGTGTACCTTGCAGTTCTTAAAAACAGGTCCTTGGTGTATCAAATCAACTTGAGGTGCTTAGCAGGCACCTTTGGAAACCCGGGTCTCACTCAGCATGAAACAAAGAAACTGTGAACAGCACATTAATCATTTTCCCTGTCCCATACTTCAGCAGATCATGATGCTGCAGATCTGAAGGCATAGTCTAAATTAGCTCTCATCCGCCCCTACCTCCAACCCACTCTACTGTGTACTTTAAATCATTGGGGAAATGCCCAGAGCAAAAACGGATGCTTGTTACAAATCAAAATCAATCCATATATAAAGCCATTCAAATACAATGCTTGCAACAGCAAAAGATAGTGTCATTTATGTGCTCTAGCACACTTGAGGCACTGAATTAGTAAATAAATAATAATAGCTGGAACTAAAGGGACTACTGCCAATGTTTAATGCTAAAAGAAGTGACACAATCTGACAGGAGCAAAGGCAAAAACAATACACTGAAAAGTAAGCTGTGCAAGATCAAATCATGAAGAATTCGTTGTATTAATTAACCGACAGCAAATGTACAAAAGAAAAAGAAAAGAACGGTAACTTGTCACATTTCTAGATTTCAGAAGTGTTATCCCCATTTGTATATCTAAGAGGCTGAACCTGTCTGAAACTGATGGGGCAGAAGCAGAAAGCATGGCATGGCTCACTTGGCAGGATTTCATAAAACTACAGATCTAACATAAAGACAAATTAGCTGCCTTTCCTCAGCCTCTTAGCCCTCCCAAAGTATAGGGTCTACTACAAACTAGGCACGTAACAGGGACACAAGATATTTATGCTGTCAGTGATCCTGCTAACCTAGATCTGTCAAGGTGTATATTTGAAAGATTTCAATTTACCTTAGAACATTTGGAGGGAAAATGATGGGCTGTCTACGGGAAGTGGTTAGAGGCAGAGAATCTGTAAGGTTTCAGCAACACTCGCTGGTGGCTGTCGTATGGGATATATTCCAACTTGGTATTCACAGGATGGAGCACAAAGCAGTTTCTTGGCCACCTGGAGGTGCTCCTGATAAGACGAGAAGTGGAAAAAATAATTGCTCACCCTCTCGTGTGAAGGGAGTAGCCAAGATTGTTTTATACTTTACACTTATTTTATTTTTTTTATCTGGAGGGCTGGTTGTGTGGTCTAAGTACCAAGCTTGAAACTATTAGACTCCCTGGAACCAGAGATTCACAATCCTGACAGCATTGACTCTGCACTTCATCTTCCTGAGGTAGATATGATCAAATTGGTCTCATGCAGTTTACTGCATGCAGGGAGCCTTTTGGATCAGACATTAAAAACTGCAGTCCTGTCTACTCTGTTTGGACATGAAAGATCCCATGGTCTTTCTGATAAGAGTAGGGGTTCTCTGCAGTCCCTCTGGCTAAAATTTCCCCTTTTGGCAATATTACTTCAAATGCTGGCAATATTATCCCTCAGAAACCACTGAAGTAGAAGTTTTGTGCAGTTCTTGAAGATGTGTGTGCAGACACACACAGAGCAGTACCTATGCTACTGTGATGAAGAGAAGAAATCTCTACATTTATTGGAATAACAACTAAGAGGGATGAGAATGTACTGAAGAGGGACTGTGATACCTTTTTCATGGTAACCTATAGTAGACTGCATAGACATAAAAATACCTCTTCAAACAAGATGAGTTAATAGAGTACTTAGCAGAAGCAATAGTTGTTATTGAAAACAGATGGGCCATTAACAACAGACATTTTTGAGTCCAAGTGTTTAAGGAGCATCATTGAATTCAAACAGTAGCTATGCAGGTATATGAAGCAAACACTCAGAAATGGTTTCAACTGACACCTGATAAAACGAGTAAGAGTGACTGTCAAAGCAGCAGTTTATAATAAGTCTTATGTTTGAAGTGGTACTGAAAGACAGTGGGTCTTAAGTCTTGTCTTCACACAAATTGACACTGAAATAACTATAAATCAGTTTTTATTCATATCTTTTATTACTTCAGTGCAAAACCATGTGTGGACAGAAAGAAACAATATGGTGCAGAACTTAAACACAAAACATTTTGGCAAGATTCATGATGGTATTAAACCAGAGCTGTAAGGCTACTCTTTGATTTTTCCATCTATGGATCCACTTCAACAGTGTTGTGTCCATGTGGCCTTGATTAGTATTCAGTGTTTTCTGTCTATTATCTCCCATTTATAGAACATTTAACCCACTCCTGCCATCAAGGCTTCTGACTGCTAATAACTTTGATGCTATACATGCCAATTCATGAGGTATGTCATCAGCAAGGATCTGGGTTTTCCATGTGCCATGGAAAAACATGGTAAAAATCTGGATTTTCTCATTTTCAGAAGAAAAAATGGGATTTTTCCTTTGAAGAAGAAATGGTGGGGGAAAGCAGGTTTTTCCTTGCAGGCTGGCAGAGTTCCAGTCTGCAAGGTGGTCAGGCAAGAGCCACAAAGTGCAAGTGCACACATACACATGCATATGGCTGCCAGGCAGCCTGGAGAAAAGCTCCCTTAATTCCACGTGGTAAGTCTGGGGTGGGGTGGGGATTGGGAGAAACCCAGTTCCTATACTGAGGAAGGGAGCTGAGCAGGGCTGGGGCTGGGACTGGGACTGCTGCCCAGCCCAGGCGGTTTGTGGGCCTCAGGGTTGGGTGGAGAGTGGTGGCCATGGGTGGTGGCATGGGTGGCTCATTTGCGGGGCAGGGGGGAGGGTGGTTCCTTACCACCACTGTGGCTGGGGAGTGAGGGGGACCAGCAGGGCCCGGGGGGTGGCTGTGCTTTGGGAGTGAGGGGCAATGGCATGGACAGGGCACCAGCATATCAGGACTGTTCAGTGCCACAAAGGGGGGTGGGGGTGACAGCTGCAGCTGGACCTGCATCCTGGTGAGCGAAGGGGGCAGGGGAAGCTCTGATTTTCCATGCTAAAAACCCAAAATCAAATTACAAAATGTATAGGCATTTAGAATGTATTTTATTATAGCGATTGAGGCACTGGTAGGCTTCCAAATTGGTTTAAAATTGTAAATATATCAATAAAAATTGTGTTCAGTTGATATCGAGAGAGAGAGAGAGATTTCATTTTAATCACAGGAAAACACTGATTTGGGGGGTTTTACTCAGAGAATTTGCAATTTTCAAACAGAGAAAACCAGGAGCCCGGACATCAGATAATCTCCCAAATGGAAACAACAGAATACCAATTGTAAGTCATTTAAAATATTTATTTCCCCTGCTTTTATCTATTTAATGCCATAGTGGTAGTGGTGGTTACTATTACACTCTCTGGTTTTGTGCGACGACTTGATGTCATGATTTTGGGATTTCTTAGGTGTAGAACAGACTATGACTGCAATGGACTGGACACAATGCCCCAAGAGTCCCCTTCCAGTTCTTTGTTTCTTTGTTTCCAAGACACCAACTTCCATTGGCAGAGGAATGGAAAACATCATCTACACAGTGCATCTCAATCCAGAGAACTTTCTTGTATTCAATACGTGCTCTGCTAAAGGATCAGGGTTGCAAGAAGTAACTTATTGCATGTATAAAGACCTCTATTAAAGTCATTGTTGTTCCACATAGAAACAAATTTCTCGATCTGAGATTTAGGGCACTTTTACATGTACTCCAGGGGTCGTGGTGTGTGCGGCTTAATTAGAGTGGCTCTGAGAGCTGTTCTAATTAAAGTACTGAAGCATCTCATGCATCAGCACCCCCACACTTCAAAATGGTGGCAGGGGTGCTTGAACTAAAGCTCATTCAAGAAGCTTTAGTTCAAGTGCCCTGCCTCCATTTTGAAGTGTGGGCATGCTGATACATGGGACACTAGAGGCTGCTAGAGCACAGTAATTACCACACTTGTCAGCGTTCTGGAGCAACCTCTGTACTCATGTACAGGCACTCTATAGTCCTAGTCATTTAGGCTCAATAAACAGCTAGAAATCACACAACAGAAACAGCACAGAGATTTTACCAGAAAATGATTGATGTATAATCAAGCCTTGGATCTGAAGGATGCTTATGTATGCAAATCTTTGTACATATAAAAATGATAAAAGGGGTTCAGCAATTCCACCAAGTTTCAGTTTTCAAAAAGATGATCACACGGTTCAACTATGTAGTTAGCTCCATGACTTCCTTTTTCTTCCATAGAATATTTCACTGGACTCCCAGCTGTTGACTTGCAACCACAGTTCCTCACCTACCCTAACCATCACAATGGTTTACCAAGTGCCACGTGATCTACATGATCCTCAGGCCTAACATCTATTGACTGCTGCTATTTTGCACCAGCCTGCCTGAATAAGAGAGGAAATATGGTATTTGGAGTGCTGTGTTTTAGCCTTGGGCCCACTCGTGCTTTGTTTTCTCCTTTAATTTCTTTCATGCAACCCCATTAATCTGAGCAATACATACTAGCAATGACTGTTTTCAGAGTGTGCCTACTTCAAATATTCATTTGCCAGAAAGAACTGTAGGTTTGAGTGAGTTGTACAGTATTTAAAGGGGGTTGTTTCTAATTAAAACTTTATTATTTGAAACAAAACATATGAAAAATGAAGTTAATTTGTGAAGCCTTAGAATCCTCTTTTCATGTAGCTTTAGACAATCTGCCATATTATCTCTTTGTTCCTATGATATTTTATCATATCTATATAGGCCTGTTTTGATTACAGCTATAAAATGCAAATTACCTCCCAGTTCTCTTGAAGTATCTATGAGGATTAAATCTATAATGCCATTCTTGATATTGTTGATAAAGTCATAAGAAATTGTAGAAATATCCTGCACACAAATACCTGTATTGCTACATGGTTTTTCATAGGTATTTTTTCACAGGAGCAAAAGACTGATTATAGTTAAGCATTACACTAAGTTTAAATCACTGAAGAAATGATCCTTTACTAGTCTACATAGACATAGCTCCACTGACTTTGATGCAACCACTCTTAACTACTCTGGCCTTAAAACTCTAATATCAATAAAAAAATAAAGACTTTCTGATAAGTTTATTAAGTCTTATTTTTGGCTGCAATGCATCTATTTTGCTGTAAATCACTTGTTCAAAGCCTTGGAGGTTCCTGTAGGGAGGTTCTCCAGTAATAAAAAACAAGACTAGTGCTATTTTACTACTTCTCTTTCAGCTGTCAGCATGTGAAACATAACTATAGAAAAAGAACATGGTTAGGTTTTCTGGGACCTTGGCAAGCTCTTGAGGCCATTGACAGAGGGTATAAATTTAGGTCAGTCTTTGGATGGATGTAATTTATGTCACAGAACTATGATGTCAAAAGAGCTGGTTGAAAAATTGTAAATAAAACAATAGGATCTGGGACATGTTATATCTAAGGCATGATTAATTGTACCATAAATAGTAACCCTGCCACACATTAAAGCCAAATTATGGCATGATAATGTAGCAAACAAGCCACAAAGATGTTCCACATATAATGTATAGCATCTATCTTGTTTATATTATACCTTAAATTAAATGTGTAGCATGTCCAGGCTAACCCATGACAGATTAAGATGCTCAGATGAGTATTGGATCTAGCAGGAAGCAACCCCAGGGCCTGGGACACTGCATTGTGAGCTAGATATCAGGGAGTATCTCCCCAGTCTTGGGCTTATGGAATCCTGAGCCTTTAAAAAGTGGCAGCACCTATACATGTTCCGAACACCTGCTCTGATGTGTTCTAATTACAATGCGTGGAAGAAAACTTAATTGATTGAGTCTGCTGGAGTGCAATGATTAGCATGCTCCAGTAGCCTCAGCATCATGTGTATTCAGCATCTCTGCACTTCAAAATGGCTGCATGGGTGCTTTAACTAAAGCTTGTTGAACGAGCTTTAAAGTTTCCCCACTGCCATTTTAAAGAGCAGGACACTGAATATATGAAATGCTGTGGGTACTTTGATTAGAGTGTCTCCCAAGAGCCACTCTAATTAAAGTACCCCCTCATCCCAGAGCACACATAAAAATGTCCTAGGTGTACAGCTTGGGGACCCAGATGCACTCCACCTTTAAGTTTGGTCCCCAACTCTGGTGAGAGATGCATAGGCAGAAGCCTGTTGTGCCCCCATTTAGCCCAGGGACCCCCCAGCGGGGCCCCGACCTGAACCTCCAGCACAGCCAGAGGTAGGTGTGGCCCATGGCAGGAAGGGAGAGCCCAACCACAGAGAGCTCCAGGGCTGCTGAGTCCAAGCCAGGGAGGACACCCCCCCCCCAACCCCGGCTCCTACTTGGCCCAGCCCCCAGGGAGCCATGTAACTGGTCCTGGCTGGCACGTGAGACAGGGAAAGGTGGGGGCACTCACCTGTCCCCTTCTTCCATGGGACAGAGACCCCCCTGCCCCTAGAGTACCACGGCCCTGTCAGTGAGCCCTTCTGTGCATGCGTGCAGTTTAAAAAGGACCCACTGACAGCTTAGCTGCAGTTTGGTCCATGGCTCCAGTGAGAGACGCACAGGCAGAAGCCTGTTGTGCCCCCATTGAGCCCAGGAACCCCCAGGACCCCCCAGCAGGACCCCAACCCAGACCTCCAGTGCAGCCAGAAGTAGGTGGGGCCCATGGCAGGGAGGGAGGGACCCCAACCCCAGAGAGCTGTGGGGCAGCTGAGTCTGAGCCGGGGAGGGACATGCCTCCCCAGCTCCTACTTCACCCAGCCCCCAGGGAGCCACATGACCACAGCCTCATGAACAGGCCATGCAAACAGGTGCGCTTGTCTGCCCAGCAAATGAGTTAGTGCAGAGTTTGCGCAGGAGGATGAGCGGGAGGGCCTGAGGCCCTGCCAGAGCACCACCCTAGGGAAGCCAGTCCCAGCTGTAGCTGACCCACCAGCGGCATGACATGGATGGGCACACACCACAAACCGAGGCCTCCACCCAGATGAAGCCCATGGTTCCAGGCTCCATGCAGATGGAGTCTCTAGCTCTCAGCTGCGGGGGCTGCCTGTCTCTTTTTAATGCTCCTGGGTCCAGGAGCATGGCCACCTCCCCTTGTGAGGTCTGCTCCCTTTTGGGGTCTCTGGCACACCAGCTGGAGGAGCTCCAGGCCACAGTCCAGAGACTGTGCGCCATCAGGGACTATGAGCAGGAGATCGACTCCTACTGACAGGCCCTTCTCCCCCAGGAGACGGAGGGTCGACCATGGTCACCTTCCAGGAAACAGGAGGACTCAAGGACCTCTCATGCTGCCCAGCCCAAGGGTTGGACCAAGGTGGTCAAGGGCCCCAAGGCCCACCACACCAAGGTCCCTGCCCTGCTGGAGCTCTGCAACAGGTATGAACCTCTTGCAGCTCCAGTAGAGCCTGCTAAGCTGCCAGCTCTGGTAGACAGCACAGGCTCAACCATACCTACCACCCCCGCTCTCCCTAAGACAAAATGCAAAGTGTTTGTTGTGGGGGACTCCATCCTGAGGGGGATTGAGGTGGCAATCTGCCACCCCAACCCCTTAGCCCAGAAAGTCTGTTTCATAGTTTCATAGTTTCATAGTTTCAGGGTCGGAAGGGACCTAATAGATCTTCTAGCCCGCCCCCCCGCCAGGGCGGGAGAACAACCCAAAAACACAAACAAACCCACTCACCCTAAAAACAAAAACGGGACTCAAATGAGTCCAGCCAGGTAAGTATCCAGCCTCTTCTTAAAGATCCCCAGGGTAGGGGCCAGCACCACCTCCCTTGGAAGTTGGTTCCAGCTCCTAGCCGCCCTGACTGTGAAGTAGTTTTTTCGGATGTCCAATCTGTACCTCCTCTCCATCAACTTGTGCCCATTACTCCTTGTTATGCCAGCGGGGGCTAGGGGAAACAGCGTCTCCCCCAAACCCTTCTGGTTCCCCCTAGTGAGTTTATAGACGGTCACCAGGTCCCCCCTCAGCCTTCTCTTGTGGAGGCTGAATAGGTTCAAGTCCCGCAGTCTCTCACTGTAGGGTCTGCCCTGTTGTCCCCGGATCATGCGGGTGGCCCTCCTCTGGACCCTCTCCATGTTGTCCACATCCCTCCTGAAATGGGGCGCACAGAACTGGACACAATACTCCAGCTGCGGCCTGACCAGCGTCGCATAGAGGGGGAGGATCACCTCCCTGGCTCTACTCGAGATGCACCTGTGGATGCACGACAAGGTCCGGTTAGCCCTGCCAACCATGACCTCGCATTGCCGGCCCATGTTCATCTTGGAGTCAATAATGACACCAAGATCCCTTTCCGCCTCCGTGCTCTCAAGTAGGGAGCTCCCCATCTTATAAGTGTGCTGCTGGTTCCTACTACCCAAGTGCAGCACCCTGCACTTGTCCGTATTGAAACGCATCCTGTTCCTGTCTGCCCACCCCTGTAACCTATCCAGATCCTTCTGCAATCTCTCTCTCCCTGCTAGCGTGCTCACCTCCCCCCAAATTTTGGTGTCATCAGCGAATTTAAACAGGTTGCTCTCCACCCCAACATCAAGATCGCTGATGAAGACATTGAACAGCGCAGGGCCCAGGACCGAGCCCTGAGGGACTCCACTACCCACCTCCCCCCAAGTCGAATATGATCCATCCACCACCACCCTCTGAGTGCGACCCTTCAGCCAATCTGCAATCCATCTGACCGTGTAGGCATCTATGCCACAGTCGCCTAGTTTACTAATTAGGATGGGGTGAGAGACGGTGTCAAAGGCCTTGCTGAAGTCCAGAAAGACTACATCCACCGCGACACCTGTATCCATGGCCTTTGTGACCTGATCATAAAAGGCAATCAGGTTGGTCTGACATGATCTCCCCCTAATAAATCCATGCTGATTGCCCCTGAGCATCATCTCGGATGCCGGCCCATCACAAATGTGCTCCTTGATGATCTTCTCAAAGAGCTTCCCCAGGATTGAGGTAAGACTGACGGGCCTATAATTGCCCGGGTCCTCCCTTTTCCCTTTTTTGAAGATGGGGACCACATTAGCTACCTTCCAATCGTCTGGCACCTGGCCCAAGCACCACGATCGCTCGTAGAGCCGTGCCAGGGGCCCTGCAATAACCCCAGCCAGCTCCCTCAGCACCCTGGGGTGGAGAGCATCCGGACCCGCTGACTTGAACGCGTCCAGCCCCTCCAGAAGCTCTCTAACCCGGTCCTCCCCAACCTGAGGTCTGAAGGCGATCCCCTCGCGTCCGGCTTCTATCACAGCAGGGAAGTCCCGGTCCCTGCACAAGAAAACGGAGGTGAAGAATTGGTTAAAGAGGTCCGCTTTATCCTCTGACGCAACCACCAGATTGCCCCGCATATCCTGCAGGGGCCCCACATTACCCGGCGCCTTCTTCATCCTCCCAATATATTTGAAAAAGGACTTTTTGTTATCCTTAATCCTGGACGCTAATCCGAGCTCTATCTCCGCCTTGGCCTTCCTAACAGCCCGCCTGCAGGCCCGAGCAGAGGAGGTATACTCCTCTTTGGAGATTACACCCCCCTTCCACCGGGCGTACGCCACCCTTTTGGCAAGCAGGCATTCCCGGACACCCTTGGTGAGCCAGGGGGGCTTTTGGACACTCCTGCCCGCCTTGCTTCTTGTCGGGATGGACACCCCTTGGGCCCCGAGTATCGTTTCCTTAAGGAACGACCACTCCTCTTGGACGCTGAGTTCCTCTGCCCTCAAGGACCCCAGTTCCTCTCCCACTAATCTCCTCATCTCACTGAAGTTGGCCCTCCTGAAGTCTAGGGCCACCACCTTGCTGCGGGCCCTTGACACTCTACGCTGGATGGTGAATTCCAGCACGCGATGATCACTATTGCCCAGGTGGTCAAGAACCTGGAGGCCTCTTACCAGGTCGTCGCCTGCGGCCAGGACCAGGTCCAGCAGAGCATCTCCTCTGGTGGGACTGTGCACCTCCTGAATCAAGTGGAGGTCCTGCAACTCGGCCAAGAACCTCCTGGAGCGGTCCGTCCCGGCTGACTGCTCCTCCCAGCAGATGTCCGGGTAATTAAAATCGCCCATGACAACTACATCCCTTGCTTTTAGTGTCTCCGCAAGCTGGCCTGAAAATTCCCTGTCCAGCTCCTCCTCCTGATTGGGGGGTCTGTAATAGACCCCCACCGTCAAATCCCTCTCGCCTTGCCCCCCCTGGATCTTGACCCAGAGCACTTCAGCTCGCCCTTCCCCTGACCCCATACTGCTGGCAGAGGATGTGTAGTGCTCCTTGACATCAAGTCTGTTGCTTCTCGGGAGCCCAAATCCAAAACACTGTGGAGCAGATCCCTGGACTCCTCCAGCCTGCTGACCACTACCCTATGCTCCTTATCCATGTGGGCACAAATGACATGGCTCAGAGCACTCCTGGCCAGGTCATGAATCACTACAGGGATTTAGGAGCAGGGCTAAAGGGTTCAGGGGCACAGGTGGTATTTTATTTGATCCTCCCAGTCTTGGGCTACGGGTTGAGGAGGGAGAGGAGGATAGAGGTAGTGAACCAAAGACCACAGCGCTAGTGTCATTGGGAAGGCTTTGGCTTCCATGACCACAGTCCGCTCTTTGGTGAGAGAGGCAGCGAGCTGCTGGGAAGGGACGGCCTCCACCTCTCTCCACTGGGGAGGAGGCTCTTCTCAGCCAGACTGGCTGACCTGCTCCACTGGACTTTAAACTGAGCATGCTGCAGGATGGGGGGACTACTGCCACTTCTGGTCCACTGAGCAACCCTTGCAAAGCCAGCAGGTCAAGGCACTTAAGGGAGCCCACCGCTGCCCCAGCCCTGGAATGAGCAGTGGGCAAAGCAAGGGCCCCTAGAGGGACACTTGCCTGTCTGTATACGAACACCAGGAGCTTGGGGAATAAACAGAAGTAACTTGTCCTCCTGCTTAACACAAATAATTATGATGTCATATGGATAATGGAGACCTGGTGGGACTCCACCCATGACTGGGCCACAGGTATAGATGGCTATACCCTGTATAGGAGAGATCGAATGGACAAAAGGGGTGGAGGCGTAGCTATGTCAAGAAAAGCTACGCGTCCCTGCAAGCAAACATTGGCACCCATGGTGGATGACTGGAGACCCTCTGGGTTAAAATCCATGGGGAACACGGCACAGGGGACACAATGGTGGGAGTCTATTACAGACCTCCTACCCAAAATCAAGAGCTTGACCAGGAGTTCGCTAGGGAATTGGCTGAGGCTGCATGCTCCCGGTCCATGGTTGTTATGGGAGACTTCAACTACCCAGACATCTTGTGGGAAGAGCACTTGGCCAAATCCGAGAGGTCACAAAGCTTCCCCTCGTGCATGGATAAGTTCTATCTGACACAAGAAGTCTATGGGCCGATGAGAGGTAAAGCGCTGCTTGACCTGGTACTGGCAACTGGGGACAACCTAATCAGTGACCTAACAATCGAAGGGAAGCTGGGTGACAGTGACCATGTTTTGATCATCTCCACCATCTGCCGTAAAGCTGGCAAGTCATTCAGCAATACAGAAGTCCTCGACTTCAGGGAAGCTGACTTTGACAAGTTCAGGAGGCTGGTCGGTGAGGCCCTAAGAGACCACAACCCCGAGGAGAGGGGAGTTCAGGAAGAGTGGTTGCTCCTCAAGGGAGTGATCCCAGATGCACAAGCTAAGGTTATTTCATCTCAGAGGAAAGGCAACAAAAGGGCACAGCAGCCCCCTTGTCTCAGCAAGGAACTAGCAGACCTCCTGCATCTAAAAAGTGAGACCTACAAAGGATGAAGAACGAGATCCACCTCCAAGGAGGAACATTCTGCACGGGTCCAGAACTGCAGGGAGCAAATAAGGAAAGCCAAGGCTGCGACAGAACTCCAACTGGCTACTAGTATCAAGGATAATAAAAAGTCCTTTTTGAGATATGTGGGGAGACAGAGGAAAAGCAAGGGCAACATTGGACCCCAGCTAAACCAGATGGGACAACTGATGACTGATGCCCAGGAAAAAGCCAACCTAGTAAATGGGTACTTTGCATCGGTCTTTCACCAGTCCCATGGGATGCCCCTGCCCATTACGAGACAGGGAGGCCCGGGTGAGGGAGATTCCTTGCCCTCCATCAATGCTGACCTCGTGAAGGAACACCTTGAGAGCCCGGACACCCTCAAGTCAGCCAGCCCTAACAATCTACACCCCAGGGTACTCAAGGAGCTGGCTAGCATCATAGCCCAACCTCTGGCGTGGATCTTTGAGAACTCCTAGAGCTCTGGTGAAGTGCCTGAAGATTGGAAGACAGCCAATGTGGTGCTTATCTTCAAGAAAGGGAGGAAAGTGGATCTGGCAAACTACAGACCCATCAGTCTGACCTCTATCCCGGGGAAGGTTTTAGAAAAGATTATCAAAGAGGCCATTCTTAACAGACTGACCGATAGCAACATCCTGAGGGATAGCCAGCACGCGTTTGTTGCAGGTAGGTTTTGCTTGACCAATCTTATTTCCCTTTATGACCAGGTGACCTATCACCTGGACAAGGGGAAGAGATTGATGTCATATATCTTGACTTTAAAAAAGCCTCCAATCTGGTATCCCATGATCATCTCTTGGCAAAACTGGCTAACTGCAGCCTTGGGTCCACCACAATCTGCTGGCTGGGGAATTGGCTCCATGGTCAGACCCAGAGGGTGGTGGTTGATGGAAGTCAATTGTCATGGTGCCCTGTGACCAGTGGGGTCCCTCAAGGCTCTGTTCTTGGACCTATTTTGTTCAACATCTTCATTAACAATGTAGACATTGGTATCAGAAGCAGACTGGCCAAGTTTGCTGATGATACCAAACTTTGGGGTAAAGCATCCACACCTGAGGACAGGAGGGCGATCCAGGCTGACTTTGACAGGCTCAGAAAATGGGTGGATGAGAACCTGATGGTGTTTAACACCAAAAAATGCAAGGTTCTTCATCTTGGGAGTAAAAACCTGCAACATGCTTACAGGCTGGTGCTATGCCAGTGCATACAGTGCCAGTGCCAGTGGCTGGCTAGCACTACGGATGAAAGGGACTTGGGGGTCAGGATTGACCACAAGATGAACATGAGCCTTCAGTGTGATGTGGCTGCTAATAAAGTGAGCAAAACACTGGCTTGCATCCATAGATGCTTCTCAAGCAAATCCCAGCACGTCATTCTCCCATTGTACTCGGTCTTGGTGAGGCCGCAGCTGGAGTACTGTGTCCAGTTTTGGGCTCCACAATTCAAAAAGGATGTGGAGAAGCTTGAGTGAGTCCAGAGAAGAGCCACGCACATGATCAGAGGTCAGGAAAACAGACCGTATGATGAGAGGCTGAGAGCTATGGGACTCTTTAGCCTGGAAAAGCGCAGGCTCAGAGGCGATCTGCCACCTATAAATTTATAAGGGGTGTTCGCCAGGATGTGAGGGAACATTTGTTCACCAGAACACTCCAAGGGATGACAAGGTCTAACAGTTATAAACTCCTCCTAGACCATTTCAGGCTGAACGTAAGGAATAACTTCTTTACTGTCCGAGCCCCCAAGGTCTGGAATAGCCTGCCATTGGAGGTGGTTCGTACCTACTTTGAACGCCTTCAAGAGAAATCTGTATGTTTATCTTGCTGGGATCCTATGACCCCTGCTGACTTCCTGCCCCTGGGGCAGATGGCTGGACTCAATGATCTTCCGAGGTCCCTTCCAGCCCTAATGTCTATGAAATCTAAGTTCCCAGGGCACTGGTGGACATAGTAGCTGGAGGGCTGGGAGCTCCCTGCTTACTGGCTGCCAATACCTGACACTGTGTCCCAGTAGACAAGGACTTTTAAAGAGCACAGCTGCAACCTTGTCTCTGTATCCGCTCATCCAGGAAATTTAAGGAGAAGCACAATGAGACAGCTATGCTCTTTAAGTCTTCTTGGGCACTGAGATCAGACACTGGACAGCCTTCCCCCTACACCCACTATGGCACATGGAGGTGGAAAAAGAGCAGTAGAGAGCTCCCTGCTCTCCAGTTACCATTTCCATTGGCACTTGGCTCCCAGCTATATGCCTTCTATTTAAAGGTGTGGGGCATTGTGAGCCCAATATCAGGGAAAGGATCCCTGATTTGGGGCTCACAGACCTCTGCAGCTTTTAAAAGTGGGCATACTGCTGGAAACCTCAGCTTCACACTTGGGAGCCTGTGGAAGTGCCCATAAGAACAGTAGCTGCGGAGCAGGAATATCCTTCCTTACCAGCTGCGCATATAGCTTCAAATTGCTTTCTCTGCACCTCACATGTGGGCTGCAGGGCAAAGCAGGGATCTTGCCCATGGCAGAAGAACCCTGTAAGATCCTGATACAGGGTTCCCTCTATGCTGGCAATTGGCAATAGTTTGAGGAATTTTAGGCCTCACCCCCCAAAATCATATGACCTGTCATGCACACCAATGGCACCATTATCTTAACATCAGCCAGCAGCTGTCATAAAAAAAAAAATGCTCTTATAGAATCCAAAGTGTTTCATTCAAAAAAGCTGTAATAAATCAAAGTCAGTGCTTCCATAGGCTTCATGGCAGGCTGCAGTAGACTCTGGTGCTTCCAGTATTTGTGTCTCCAGGGCAGCCTGTCATGCCTGGGCTTCCAGGATCACCACAATGAAGGAGAAGCCTGAAAGCCTTGAGTTCTCCATGATTGGGATTCAGTTTCTGGGTGCATAATACCACCACACCATCCTGTGGATTTCAGTTGGAGCAAAGGATTCCAGTGTTTCAGGCTTCTGCTGAGCCAGGACTAGAAGCCTGGAAATCCTGGGAAAGGGCTATGCTTCATGGTGGTCTCCAATGCACAGCCACATGCACAGCCCTAGCCTGCTGATCCTAGTTTCCAGACTCCCATATCAGTTGAGGAGCCAACTTTGAGGTCCAAGGGGGCAATGTAAAAAATATGCTTTGGTGTTTCTGTAACTTTTTTTTCTTTTGAATTTTCAGTTAATGAGAAATTTTGAAAAAAGTTGGTTTAGGGGTAATGAAGACAACATCAGTTTTTCAAATGTTGAAGATTGTTATGACCAAGGAATCTGATATTTTGGTCATCTGAGAAACAAGGGCTGATGTAACATTGGAATTCATGTCCATCAGCTATCCTGGGATATGTGCAATTTAGGATCTAGGCCTAATGCTAGAATTTGCTTGGGTCTCCTGAAAGCGACATATGGCTGTTGAAGGCTTTTTTTTTTTTTTTTTTTTTAATTGTTTTTTTTCAAGTTTTTTTT
>NW_005841987.1:2550357-2581974 GCF_000455745.1 Alligator sinensis
TGAAGGCTTTTTTTTTTTTTTTTTTTAAATAGTTGTTCTACAAGTTTTTTTTTTTTGGGGGGGGGGGGGAATAAATTATTTTCACCCATCAGCAGACAAAGAAGTTTTTACTAATCTGATATGTACTTGTGTATAAGATACAAGAGTAGGATAAACAGTGAGAGTAGGAACTAGAATGCGTAAAGCAAAATGCCTCCACCGAAATCCTACAGCAATTCTGAAACACCCAGCATATTTCCCTAAAGATTTCTATTTTTGCAGCAGAGGACAAAAAAATGCTCTGTGTCATTATATGTTATATAGTTAGGAATATCTCTTGCCATCATTTTAATGGATAACAAAGTAGATTCTTTTGGGATTGCGACCTCTATGAATAGAAAGAGGTAGTTAGCTTGCACCTCTATGAATAGAATTGTGTACTAATGTCTTCCTCTAGCTAAAATCACAAATCCCTGAAAATAAAGATATACACACGTGATTGTTGTTAAGAATATGCCCCATAACATAAAGGTACAGGTGAGGAACAGTGTACTATGCAGTCCTCTGGCAGACAATGACACCAACAACTAGGCACTCACACTACCATGTATGTTCTTTAAAGTCCATGAAAAGTTTTACTTTTGCTCAGAGAATTCATCAGCCAGCTGAAAAGGCATAACAATAACTGGCCAAGGACAGAGTGTACAATGCTTTTCCACCCCAGGCAAAGGCAATCAAGAGATTTCACACATTTGTACTGCCTGAGAAACATCCTTAATGTGTCGGGACACAGACAAGGGTAAAATCGGGAAAGATAAATTATCTTGCTCCTAGCTACAGTCAGCCTGTGGATACAAGCAGATTGACACAGTTGAGTACAAGCATCATGAGCCAGAGATTGTAAATACCTGTTAGAGTGCAAACTGGTATAAGTAGGGAAACAGCACTCCTTATCTTCCCCTCCCTCCCACCCCCGCCATTCTTTCCACACTTCTTTATCATTCTTGATAATTTCATCATCCCTCCCAGAGGTCAGAGAGTTGGAAAGGGTAAGTGGCACCACTCTACTGATCTCTCTGCTAAATCCCCTAGTAACTGGATATTTCTAAAGTGAAACAGCTTATGTGTTTATTTAAACTTCATAGAAATGAATGTAAGTAGCATGTACATCTCAGAAATTAATGCTGCCCCACTTTCTCCAAATGCCAAGTAATTCCTGTTTACAGGAATTTAAAAAGAGGGGAAAGGGGGAATCGTTTCTGAAACCTGAAGCTTAAGACAGAGGATGTGTCAGCACCCCAGACTTTCCATATTAGGGCGTGGTGAAGTCAACTCTATGAACTCTCCTTCCCAAGGTAAAAGCAGTATAGCCACATTCATGCATCACTGCAGGTGAGTTAATTAGCACTCTAGAGATGTGCAAATGCAGTTTCACTGCCTCTGGTTCAAAAGCAGCATATACAGAGCAGCCAGGTGTATTCGACTGTTCTGCTGCCTGCCACAGTAAGCTTGCAATGTAACTATGCCAGAAGTGGCTTAACTGGCCCTGCTACTCAAGAGATGAGTGTAGGTTTTCTAGCTCCATGGAGATGCACAATTTTTTACACTTTTACCTGATAAGCATTTTAAAGGCACAGCAGACAAAAGAACAGGCCTGCAAGAAACAGCTCAGGGCTAGGGACAGAAATTGCACATAAACTAGTATAAGTGATTGGAAACTCGTTCAAATCTGTAACACAACAGGGACAGACATTCAAAAAGCCTGAGCCTGAATTCTTTCCATTTTTGCAGTTTAGTGTAACCTACAGAGATTGAACAGATTTGCAAGTGGACAGACATCCACTTTTCATTCCAGAAATACAGGCAAATGTCTGCAGTAGCTCAGGCCAGAAGCCTGAGGGTGCTAGAGCAGCCCTCCCTTTGCTTCCACAGGTAAGCTAAGCTGCGGGGGAAGAAGCGGGATGGGGGTGGCCATGGCCAGGCAGACCCAATTATGAATGAGGAAGGGTTTAAACCCCAACTTTGGTCTGCAGGGTTTGGGGTGAAGCGGGAGTGTGGCCAGATGGGGCCATGGCCAGACCCCCATGGTGGGGGAAAAGAAGCAGGGGGAGAGCCCTGACTGCTCCACTGGCTCACCGACAGCCAGGAGCAATCCAGACACACAGCTCCGTTGCCTGGTCCCAGGGGGAAACTCTTCCCCCTTCCTCCTCCCCCACCCCCACCACTGCCACAGGGCAGGAAGGAGGGCTCTGTGCAGTGCTGGAGGGGGATTCTTCCCCCTCATCTTTCCCCTCCTCTCCTACCACTACAGGGTGCTGTGCAGTGCTGGTCAGCCCTGGATGGGGACTGTTCCACCTCCTCCTCCCTCCCCACAGGGCAGGAAGGGGGGCTCTGTGCAGTGCTGGAGGGGGGTTCTTCTCCCTCCTCCCCTCCCACCCAGAGGCAGGGGCTCTGTGCAGTGCACAGTGCTACATAGCTTGGCCAAGCCTGGGTGCTCAGCCCCAGCTGAGGCAGCTGTATGGCAGGGCTGGCCCAGGCTGGGCCATGGGGGCAGAGCCATCCTCAGCAGCTGCAGCTCAGTTACAGGGAAGCTGAGCCCTGTCAGTGAAAGAAGACTGGCCCAGCACGCATGGGCAGTAACTGGCTGGGCAGTGGGCTACCCTGTCCAGCTCAGAGGTACCATGGGGGCTCATTCCTCCACAGTGAACCCCCGTGGTGGGTGGCTGCCAGACTCTGGGCCCACTGGCACCTCTGAGCTAGCACTGCCCAATCAGCTGCCACCCATGCTCAGCTTCAGAAAGGGATCAGGCTCAGCTTCCCTGCCACTGAGCAGCCAGAGAGGAGGGCCTTGCCCACATGGGCCATCCTGGGCCAGCCCTGGCATATGGCTGCCTCAGCCAGGACTGAGCAGAACTAGCACGGGCTGCAAGGGTGGGGCCGTCCCCAGCAACTGTGGCTCAGTGACAACTGCTTCATGTGCCCAGGCTGGGTTGAGCCAGGCAGTGCTACACAGAGCCCTGCTTCCCACCCTGTGGTGGTGGGGGGGGAGGGGGAAGGAGGAGGGGGAAGAGTCCCCTTTGGGGACAGGCAGCACTGCAGAGCCCCCTTCCAACTGCATGGTGGCGGGGGGGAGGGGGGAAAAGGAAGGGGGAAGAGTCTCTCTCCAGCACCGCACAGAGTCCCCCTCCTCACCCCATGGCAGTGGGGAGGAAGAAGGGGGAATACTCTGCACTGGCTATGGTCCTCCATGGAGGAGGGGAAATGAACCCCCTCCCTGCTTCCTTAGCTTTAACGGGACCATGCTGGGTCAGGTGCAATCCCTGCAGGTGGGACAGGGAAGGAAGGTGGGGAATAAACCTCCTCTTGGGCACCCTGACAGACACTGCTGCCCCTCCCTCCCCTCCCTGGTCCAGCTGCAGAGGTAGGGTCATGGCCCTATTAAGGCAAAGGGGGCATGGGGAGGGTTAATTCCTCCCTCCATCCCTTCTGCCCCTAGGGAGTGCAGCTGGGGTCTGCCAGCCCTGGACAGTCACTGCCTATGCCATTCACCCACAGACAGGCAGACCCCAGTGTTGTGGGGGAGAGGAAGAAGGGAAAAATTAACCCCCTCCCTGCCCATTTTGATTTAATGGGGCCTTGCTGGGGCATGTCTGGCCATGCCCCCACCCCTGCTTGGGTTAGTGAGCAGAAGGGTGGGGCCAGCCCTGCTCTCTGGAACAGAGAGCACAGCCAACCCGGGGCTTCAGAGCATGCTGGGATGCTGGAGGACTCTGGTTTACCTGAAACCAGGAAGTGGTCTGGGACAAAAGTTGCATAAATCAGTTTGACCAAAATCAGTTAAGTCTGATACTACATTCGACCAGGTTTATCTTAAACCAGTTTTGGCCATTTGAAACTGGTTTATGTGCACTGAGCTTCTATTCTAGTACAGGTTTAAACCAGTTTCTGATCACTTAAACACCAGTTTAAGTGTAACTTCTCTTCCTATCCCAGCAGTTCAGGTCACATAAACTGCTCTCAAAATGGCTGAAACCGGTGTAAGATAAACCTGGATGGATGTAGTATCATACTTAACTCATTTAGGTTCAATCAGTTTCCTGCTCTCCCATAATTCAGTTGCCTTATGACATGGTGTTTATGACCCAAAAGGGTTGCCTATGTCAGAAGCAAGTCTTTTTCACCCAGCTTTTTCAAAGAAGTTTGTTTTTCAGACAGATGCCTCAGATGCAGATGCCTACAGTTGTCTCTTACAAAAGAGTAACCTGCATTAGCAGAAAACTATTTTACAAGCCAGGCTTATACAATAATTGAAGATTTTTGACTTAATAGACAACTCTCTTTTCCCTGTCCCAGCAAATACTCCTCTTCAATGGCTGAACAGTGTGAAGGATTCCAGCCCTCAAAAATGTGCTGTTATTTGTTCCTACCATTGAGTAAGTGTGCAACACTCCATCAGGCTGGAAAGGCACACCTAAACATTATTTTTTTCCCTTTGAAAAACTGTGAATCAAATCCAGAGTACATTAGCTGAAGCTTTCACTTTGAGGTGGAGGGTATGTAAGCTCCATACTGGAAAGGAAGAGGGTAAGGGCTCAAAGTCATTCCACATTTTGCTATACCTGCAAGGGCTGGCCTGGAAAAGTGCTCAGATAGGAAAAGCCCAGGTAAGTAGGTGAAAGCTCTGAAAGTAGAATGGAGCAATAATCTCAGCCCTTGTGAAGAGACTTGAATGAGGAAGCAGTCTGGTCACTCATATACAGCCCGTCCACTGGATTGAACACTAAATAATTACCTCAAGACTCTTCCCACCACCTATTACCAAGGCTGTAGCATGCTCAAAGTCCAGAAAGGAGAGAATGTTTGCATTATATTTTATATTTCCTTGGTTTTTGGGTTATGTGTTGGTTTAGTTTTGTTTTGTTTGGGGTCACGGGGTGGGGAGGGGAAGGGAACGGATTTGGCTCTTTCACACCCCAAAAAGAATAAACTGGAGAGGAACCTGGCCAATGGTCTGAGTTTCTGCTCTCAAATTAACACCTCAACACAGATGAGGAGAACATGTACAGCCCCCCATCATAGCTTAAAGGTAGAGAGACCAGGGCTATGATAACGTAATAAAGTAGCACTTCTTGAGCGCCACATATAAAATATATACTATTTAATGGTGTAAAAAATTTAAAACTCAGTTAATTTAAATGTAACTATCAAAATAAAACTTGGATACTATTAAACTCACTCATATGGATAGTTCCAGGTTTGTTTGTTTTTTTAATGTTTACGTCACTTGAACTGCTAAATTACGGGTTTTCATTTTGCTTTCATAGACTCATAAAATTTTAGAATCATAGGTTAGGAAGGGACCTCATGGGTCATCTAGTCCAAGTCCTGCACAAATGTAGGATGCACTATTCTTATACTACCCAAAACAAATGCCTGTCCAGCATCTTTTTGAAAACCAGCAGTGAAGGAGATGCTACAATTTCCTTGGGCAGCTTCTTTCACTGAGGCACTGCTCTGACAATAAGGACATGTTTTTCCAATATTTAATCTGAATCTGCTTCACTTCATTTTAAACCCATTGCTTTGTGTCCTGTCTTTGGTGGCAAGGGAGAACAGTTGTTCAGGCTCTCCTTCATGACAGCATTTTAAAAAATTGAAAATTGTTATCATGTTCCCCTGTGGTCTCTCTCTCACCAAGGAAACAAACCTAGTCCTTGTACAATTTACATTACATTCCCCTTCATCATCTTTATTGTTCGTCTTTGGATCTTCTCTAATTTCTCCATATCCTCCTTAAAATGTGAAGCCCAACGCTCCAGCTGAAGCCTAACCAGTGCTGAGCAAGTAAAGTGGTACTATCACATTCTGTCTTGCATACAACACTCCTGTTAAAAAAAAAACAAAACAGCACAAAACTGCTTCATGTTGCTGGCTTGTTGAATCTGAGCCATCAAAACCTCCAAATACTTCTCAGCAATGCTACTGCTTAGCCAATCATTTGCTATTCTATATGTGCACATTTGTTCTCTTATTCCCTAGGTGTAGAACCTTGTCCTTGTGGGATTTAATTATGTTGTCCAGTGCCCAGATCTCCATTTTATCAAGATTCTTTTGAAGTCTAATCATACCCTCCCGGGTTTTGTGTCATCAGCATACTTGACCAGGAAGCTCTCTATTCCAGCATTCAAATAATACAAAAAAAAAAAAGTTAAACAAGACTAGACCCAGCATAGACCGCCTCTAGAACATCACTTGGAACTGATTGATATTTTAACATTAGTGCATGTGTAGTTATTCTCTGCTTGGGTTATTTAAGCAAGTATGTACCTGCCTTAAAGAAATTCTGTCTAGCCCACAATTTCTAGTGAAGCTATTTTGTTTTAAGTGCCAGAATTCCCCAGAGAAAAAGAGATGCATAAAAATAAAAGGATGCTCAGCAATTGAACTAAATACTTTATGAAACGGGTAAACATTTACCGCTTATTTGAAGGTAGTTATGAAAGCATGAAGGCCTGGTCATGATGGATTCATCTCTGTCCTTGGAAAAATCAAATGTTAGTGGTTACCAGAGGCACAATCTATCATGTCTAGCTTTCAGGGAACACCATTCCTCCAGGTGTTGATCTGACAGCAATGGCTGATGTGTTTGTCACCTCCTAGATGAATTACTCCAACCTACTCTTCTGAAATTTAGACAAGAAATTCACAGACTGCAACACAACTGACCATTTCTTGCATTGACAAGTGGGTCAAAAAGAACGTGTTGGCACAGTGCTCCTAGTAATGTATTACTGAATAAATTGTAACTTCTTATTTAGAAAGCTCTCCCATGTCACCTTAGCTGCACCTCCTCCAAGAACAGCAACTACCTCATACTGTGCTCTACTTAACAGAGGCAAGTTTCTCTGACAAGTGAGAAGGCAGCTCCAGAAAACCCTTAAAGAAAGGAAATCAGGGAAATCATAATTTCAACCCTCTTCAAGCAATGTTGAAACACATGCCTTATCTCAATAGCATTCCCAAAAGAAACACAGCCACAGCAGAAAATCTAACATCACATGCAAACACAACAGCTCATGATTAAACATAGAGCATAACAACAAAACCTGACATCGAAAACAAAATCTACTTCCCCCGATTACAGTTTAAGTAGGACAGAGATTTGACAGCCCTTCTGGGCAGTTCTCATTGTGTCTTAGAATCCACATACATGCATAGATATCATGGTGATAACCACTTAAGAAATGTTGATAGATTAATACAATCAATAAACATATAATTAAGGCTGCTGGATCAGTGGATTAACACTGAAATGGTGAAAAAATAAATATTTTAATTATGAAAGCAGATAAGGTAATGACAATTTGGTTTAAGTAATTTTAATTATCAAAACAAAAAATGCGACCTTGAATCAAACCCCATACAAGAGATAAAGGAAAAATCTGATGGTATCTGAAAACTAGTTATCTCCTCCCCTCCTCTTCTTTTGTTGTTATCTTTAAAGAGAAAGAAGCAAAGAACAAGTTCTAAACCTACCGAATACAAAACAAATGCATCTCACCTTGCAGTGAATGAGTCGAACATACTTTGGTTTTATAACAGGGTGAATAACTTTCAGTAAATGCTATGGTCTGCCCTAGACCATCAACTATGGAGGGTATTCAGTGGTGTTCAGAAAGGGATGCAAAATAGCTTTTGTGCTTTCCAGGTCCTGTATTGTATGCCAGACAGCTTTAGGTCTGATCTGAATTATGCTGGCTATAGATGCCTGTATGGACAAAGCACTTGAGGACATCTTAGGGTGTTTGTACACATGCTCCAGTAGTGGGAAGGGGGCACCTTAATTAGAGTGGCTCTGAGAGCATCGCATGTATCAGCACCCCCTTACTGAATGCTTTAGTATCAGTGTCCCCACACTGAATGAACTTTAATTAAAGCAGCCCTGCTGCCATTTCAGCATCAGGATGCTGATGCATGTGATGCTGGAGGCTGCTGTAGCACGGTAATGACCATGCTTCAGCAAACTCAGTTAATTGAGCAATTAGTTATTTTGGAGCCGCCCTGCTGCATGTGTATAGGTGCCCTTAACTTGTATTTGTGCTTAACAGCAGTCAATCAGAAACGATGCAGACAGAAGTGACAATTTTTACCTGATCTGGCCATAGAAAGCAGTTTATAGCTGTGATCAAATACAAGTGCACAGCTACAAACAGCTTAAAAAATGGAAGGTTGGGTGAAAATCTGACCCCTCATTGTATGAGGTATCAGATGAAGTTGTTATGAAATGTAGCATCTTTTGTAATTTGTGTCTGAAGAGGCCCCGCCTGTTGCTGTTTTCAGGATGGGAGGGGGAAAAGGAGCTGAGGAAGTCTGAATCTGAAGATTCGGTGCTGATTTAGAGAATCAGAGATTCAGCCATAGACACAGCTTTAAATGTTTTTTTCTACATGCCTCAAGGTACCAGGTGTGGCTCATGAATGCTACAATGGTGGGGCAGATGGAGCACCCCACAGGAGTGTGAGGACTCCCCCGCCCCGTGTGTGTTTGGCGGCGAAGCCAGAAGTGGACCAGAAGTACCGTATTGTACTGAAGTACTTCCAGCCCCTCCATGCCCCCCCAGACCCAGGAGGCACCAATCGCTGAGCCAGAAAGATGTGGGGGCCCCCCAGTACACTCCTTGGAGGACCTGGAAGTGGACCAGAAGTACTTCTGGTCTACTTCCAGATTCACCACTGAGTGCATGGGAGGGGTGGGGGGGCTATGCACTCCTGTGGGACACTCAATCCACCCCACTATCACAGCATTGATGAGCTGCCTGGTACCTTGAGGTATGTAGAAAAAGCATTTAGATCTGTGTCTATGTCTGAATCTCCAAATCTTTCTGAATCGATTCGGAGGGTTCCTATTTGATTCAGAGAGATTAAAGGTTCTCTTGATTCAATTCAGAGATTCGTCCACCAAATTGAGCCAAATCTCCACCAAATCAAATCAGGGACCGAAGCTTTGCACAGCCCTATTACTAAGTATATTTGAAGGCTTGATCCTGCAAGGTGTTGAATACTGTGCCCCTGATATGCCAAAGCATTAAACCACAATCACAGCTGTAAGACTATGAATAGTTGCACTGGCACAAATGCTTTGTTGAATTGGGACCAGAGTGCTCAACATCTACCAGAATTGATACTTAAGTAGCTATTAGAGAGGATTTTTGCTAAGAGCACCACAGTAGAAGAGAGTCGCTTTTTGAACGAAGATATTTTAATCACATAAAGCATTATAGAGAAGATTCTCTGGTAGTTTTCAGACTGCGCTACTGGCCAGGATCCCTTAACTTGTAAGCCCAACTGCCTGTGACTCAGGGAATAGCTTTAGGTAAGCATATTTCCCTGTCTCAGCATCTCGATCTGTAGAATACTTCCCGCAAAGAGGTAAGAGTATTATGAGTATTCATTAGATAATATTAGTAAAGCACTTGGAAGAAGGAAATCTCTATATACATTCTGAGAATAACAATTATTGTAATGTTAGCATGGTGTGAAGTTTGATACAAATCCACAAACTATTCTACAGTTACAATTCTGTAATCACAATTGCCTGCATAAAGAAAGTATGAACTGTGTAGAAATTGGTTGACTACTTTAGAACATAGTTCTGTAAAACCTTTATTCTCATATCCATATTTTATTGAAGTGTCAGAATGCAGCAAACGCCTATTTTTACTCTAAGACAGACTGGTTTATTGATGGCTGTGCTTAATTTTTAAAACATTTTCTCCTTGAGAAATTAGTCTTCTGTCAACCCTTTTAATGTACACAGTCTGGAGTCACTGTATTCAGCATAAGAAGCTTAGCATTAATGTTTAATTTTGCAGTCTTTACCCTCACTGTGCAGAAACAGTTTGATAGTTGATGTGACTGTAATCAGTAGCTAAGAAGTATTCCAGAGTTTCAACTGCTTTGGAAGTGAGTTAGCATTTTTTCCTCCTCTGTTTTTTCTCCTGATGTGATTTCCTAACAGCTCTAACTCCTATCAGGTTTGTTTGTTTGTTTTTGTTTTTTTAAAGAATCACACTGTGACAGGGGACTGCCCTGAGGCCAACCTCTGCATAAGCCTACCCACCTGTCTTTGGCAGTCCACCCACCTATCTTTCCTGCCATACCTTGCTAGTAAATATTTAAGTTGTTCATTAGGTGGGAGGCTGCCCAATCCACTTCTGGGTCCACCAGGTAGGAGTCCAAGTGGCCCAGTCCACTTCTGGGTTCATTAGGTGGGAGGTGCCCAGCTATACCAGGTGGTGCATACACACTATGACCTTTCCTACACATGTCCCATGCCTCACAGGTGTTACTACCATCATCAACTCTATATACCCCTGGCATTGAGCCCTCTGGCTCCTGTCTCTCTGTGATCCACAGGCACTGAGTTCCCTAGTGACTGAATTTCTGTGCCTGACTCTGTGCCCCTGTAGCTGGGCCCTCCTGGCACTCTGGGCTCACTGCGCCCCCATAGCTGCACCCTCCTGGCCTTACCAAATCACATGCCCTCTCACTCCAGGCACTAATGAAGCCTCCAAACCACCCCTTCTAGCCTCATCCTGATCCTCCAGGGTAAACATGAACACAAACACAGGTCCCTGTGATAAGCACCCCTTGTTTCAGGGGCACCTGGCTAAACCCCTAGGGACAGAGGTAGGGCTGGAAGCCATGTCCAGCAGAGATCCCTTGAACTCTTACTATGCATTTTCTACTTCAGGAACAGCTTTGTGTTCTGAAAAAAGTATTTTATCTAACCAAGGGCATACAGTAGGTTGTTTAGGCTGGGGGAGATCGCTTGTTGCTTAGTTGTTTATAATTGCTGGCCTCGCTAGAGGAAAAGCTGTATCAACAAAGTTCTGGAGCTGGAAGGGGGGTTACTTGCTGGGCTTGCTACACATTTCATCACATCAGCTAGTTTAACCTGTTACGTAGCTATATAAGGCAGACGCCCACTGGGGTGGGGGTGCTTGCTTTGTGAACGATTGCCAAGCACCACTTTCTGCACAGGACATAAAGGTTAAGTTGGATCCTTCACCCCTGTGTGTTTATTGGCACAAGCGCACCAGGCACGAACTCACTGTCCTTTGGGGACAACACCTGGGCTATAACTTAAATAGTAATGATAACAACAGCGCTATGCCCCTTTAAAGGAACAAACCTCCACTCAGAGTAACCTGTCCCTATCTAGGTACCTGGGAGACTCTCCATAGTCATGTAGCACCTGGATAGCAGAGCAGGCAGTATTGGGAGAGCTAGGCAGGCAGCACCAGGTCTCAAGTAGCTTCAGCAGGCAGGAGCTCCTTCCCCATCAGTTGCCAGGGAGACTGTGTGCCTGCTAGCTACAGCCTGGGCTTATATATCCCAGAACCCTTCCTCCTGCTGGTGAGGTGAGGTGAGGTCGGCAGGTATAACCAATTACTTCCTTAGGCTGTTACCCTGGCAACCTGCAGCTGGGGAGTTGTGCTTAGCCCGCCCAGCTCCCTGGCCAGGCTTCTTCAGCCTTAAGGAGCAGGCATGTCTTAGTGCCCTGCTACAGACACATTAAGTAATTTTGAAAATAAGAAATGAAACTATTACAGGACAAAGTATTATCACTCTACAATTCCTGTTTGGAATTTAGAGGTGGGGAAATGATCATGGGCCTGGTCCTGCAAGCACTTACTGGCATGCCCAATTATTTGATATGACAGGTGGTCCCACTGCAGTCATGGGGACTACTCAGTTTAGTACTACAAGTGTGCTCTTTTTGCAGGAGTTAGTCTTGTATTAACACAAGAACTTTTCATGCCATGACAGCCACAGTAATCTTTTATACCTCCTGACACTTCTGAACTGAAAAACTGAGAAGTGCTTTGGGGTATAGTGTTTATGGTGTTGTACGGTTGGAGGGGAGAAAAGGAGATTAACCTCAGCTTCACTGCAGTAACTGGAAGAACTTTTTTCCTTTTCCTTTTTCTTATCATCTGTCTACATTCACATAATAAATATATATTTCTCATAAACCTCTTATCTACTTTCTCCCTTGCTATCTGCTACAATCCACCCACTAGCCAAATGGCTGCTTTTTTACAAACTTGTCTCCTATGCCTCTGACATACATGAAGCTAGTATGAGTCCTGATCCAACAAGGCACATAATTTGCTTATGTTCTATTCAATTAAATGGGGACTTAGACACATGCTTAAAGTTAAGTATATGCTTAAGTGCTTTGCTGAAAATGAACAGGATTACTCTCAGGCTTAAAGTTAAGTCTGTGACAGAGTTTTGTTGAACTGGGACTAGGAAGGCTCTGAGCCTGAGCTCATGCCCAATCCATACTTTCCCTCCCTTCAGGCAGGGAAACTGCTATGTTACTGCCATGCTGAAGGCCTGATGCTCTGATCCTTATACTTATGGTAAATGTCACCCTCTATGAATACCCAATTGCACAGATAAAAATGTTAGTACTTCTTTTTCTATATCCTGTCAAAAATTTCAAAAGTTGCTTTTTGGGGAAGAAGAGGTAGCAAGCTAACCTCTGCACATGCACCTTTAGTCTTAAGTTGTGTGCGTGTGTGTGTATGTATTTTTTTCCCAGAGCAACTGTAAACAAAATGAACTCTTGTAACCTTGTTCAAACCTGTCAGACTGAAAACAAGAGAATAAAAGCCCCAGGGGGAAGAGAAAGAGAAAAAATAAACAAACCAAAAGCAAATGAGAAGTGGAGAGACCTTCAAGGCAAAGATAAAAAAAAAAGCTAATACCAGAAAACGAGAAATTCTAGGGGGAATCCACTGTCCAGTGAAATGCTAACTATCTTGGAGTCTGGTGTGACTACAGCAATTACCATATGACTTTGGAAAGGTAACCCAACTGTCAGTTGGCTACAACATTAAATGACAGTCATTTGAAAACAATAGATTTAAATATAATTGTATTTTAAGATTATTACAGCTGCTTTTAAATTGTATCTTTCTGTCTGCAAAGTGTCAACTTTTAGCAAAGACATTAGAGAAGGGGGGAGTGTGGGACTAATTAGATGGTGTTGTAGTTAAAGCATTGGTCTAGGATTCAAGAAATCTGGGTTCAGCTCCTTGCTCTGCTTCCTTTCTCTGTTTTGTCTACTTAAAAATAGACTGTGAACCACTTAGCCTCTCTTATGAACGCTTACTAACATATATGGTCTCAGTTAAGATACTGCTACTGCTTGTGTGAGTAGATACCCATCAGCAGGAATAAGGGATTCACAATCTACCTCTTATATTTTATGAATTCTTCATGTCAGGTATGGTCTCTTATGATGTAAATCTAGGACATTTGGCCTCATTCTTAGATGGGACATCTAGGTGAAAATATAATAGAATGAATGACAGTCAAAGGCTGTGTCTACATGAAACACTGACTATGCAGTCGTTACTGCAAATTCATTTTAGTACTTGTATAAACAAGTACTAAATGAAATGTGCAGTAACCTGAGTTACTGCAAAGTAGTGCTGACAAATGCCTTTATGCTCCTACTGTGCAGTGGCCTAATATTACTGCATAGTAGGATTTTGTCATGGTTTTTCCCACTACTGTGCAGTAGTATCGCAGCCAGCATCTCATGTAGACATGGACAAGCTCAAAAATGTTAGCTTTAGAAAACCAAAGGAGAGAGAGCAGACGAACAGCATGCTAACAGTCATTTACTAATATCTGCCCCACCAAACACAGCCCAAGGGTACATGCAGACACTGCACACTTAGATTGACTTAAGTAGAGTTAGGGCACTCGAAGTGCTGAACTGTACAGACGTTTGGGGAGGTTACACTGGGAAAACAATGGCTGGCCCCATCCAACTCATTTCATCTGAGGAGGTGAAGTAAGTTACATCACAAATGGGTTAGCCTAATCTAACAAATGTCTGTACAGGTTTGGAGCACAGTCCTGGGGCTGGGAAAGCCCAGCTGCTCACCCCAGCTCCAGGGCTGCACTCTTCCTACTCCTCGCCCCCAACTGGGCTATTTTAACCCCCTAGGCCATCCACCCCTGGACAGACAACTCCCTTCTCCCCCAACAGACCAACCTCCCACAGACTGGTCAGCTCCACCTCAAATCCCACCCCCACCCCAACTAACTTAGATTCAGGTCCTGGCACAGCTCCCAGCACCAGTGAACATGCGTACAAGCTGGACCCAATCTATGATCACATGGCATAATGTAAACTTATGTGATTGTAGCTTGGGTATCATGAATGTGTGCACATACATACCTCAAATTATTATAGGTATTTAGGGCCCTAACTCCTGCTGAAATCTAGGGGAGTTAGGTGCCTAAATAACTGAGATGAGACCGTTTTTGGGTTTTTTTTCTCCTTGAGTTCAAGAGGAGTCTGAGTTTGGTCATAGAAGCAAAGATATATCCCAATCCACAGAGCAAGAATGAACAGTTTAATACAGATTCAATTTTTTTTTGAATAAATGGCAATCATTCAAACTATCAATCATCTAGAGAGGAGGAATGAGACTAATGCCTGATGTAGATATACCAGTTAATTTAAACAATGAGTCACCTGGTAGGCAATCAAATCTAGGTCAAGACATTTAGCAGACTGAAAATAATGAGTCTAACAGCAATAGAACTAACAAAACAATCCAGATAGTAATGACAGCACAGAATAACAGCCCTAACCTAGTCAGACAGCGTGCACAAACTGTAAATAGACAGACCAAAGAGAATGAACTTGCGTATGGAGGTGTAACATTCTCCAATGAAACTATTATAGAAGAATTATGTTTGCTTAAAAAGAAGCACAGTGACAATCATAGCAATAACATACAATATTTATGTGTTCTGGCTGAATCTATGAGATCTTGAAAACACAGGGAAAAAAATTGCACGTAGAGAAATTATAGCAACATTTAAATTTTGTTACTGTTACAAAGCATGCAGAAAGAAAAAAAAAATCCACCTGTCTTAGTGCCTTCTCCTGACTTTTATTAGCATTGATTGATGAGCTTGATTTTAAAAACCCTTTCTGTCTAGTAAAAAAATGTTTTTGAGGGGAAAAAAGCAATCTTTTTTCAAATGTCTACCTCTGTCCAGTGGGAAATAGGAGAAAATGTAAAACAAAATCTGTGCAAAATATTTGGAGATGTGGATTTGTCAGTGTCACATCCTCTACATACTTCAGCACTTCATGCCCATCCCTGACTCAAGCTCAGTTTTGGTATTGGTTCCACAAAGGCAGATCAGTCCTCCCTTGAAGAGTCTTGGTTGGAGCCCAAGTTGAACCTTGGGCCCTAGGGAGAAAGAAACACATGGGTGGAAGGTAGCAGTAGCCAGAAGGCCTGCTTCTGTGTAGATCTGGCTCCCAAACACCAGTGTACTGTACTCATTTTCAGCAAATCTAGGTACTGCCATGGATTTGCCATCTTCTGAGGTGTTTATCTTTGTGTCCCACACAGACACAGCTCCTCCCATTTCTGGCTAGTTCACGATTTTCCCTTCTGTTGTTTGATCTCAGTTTTGTCTTCATGCTGAGCTGTGGCCACTCCCCAACATTGGCACCTGCACCCATGGCAATGGAGCATCAAAAAACAATGAAATAGATTGTCAGCTGGTGTAAATCAGCGTAGCATTATTGATTTGAAGCCATACTCTTCTACTCCAGCTGACAGTCTATCCCAGTATACTTCAACTCCTGCCCAAAGTAAGAACAAATGGATGGTTTGGGATTACCAATGCAATTCCTAATTTATTTTGACAAAAGGTGGCATAGCAGTGAGGATTTATCTGTTGACTGTCATTTTATAATCTGTCAATTATATGATGCCCAAGGCAATTAGCATTTTGTTAGCTCATTACTAATTATAGTCTGCTCTTTCTTAGTTTATTTGCCAGGTCTCCCGCATCAATTTACATAAATAAGTGTACTTCAATAATGTTATCATATCATACCTAAAAGTGATGGCATTTTATTCACAATAGCAAGTGGCAAGGGAAAAGTTGTAGCTCGTCTTTCCATATTGTCCCTTGCTGTTTTTTGTGTAGGATTGCAGTTTTAATTTTTAGACTGGTGGGTGCTGAGCACAGCAGTAGACTTGCCCTCCCAAGATTTTTAGAAAGGTGAGTATTGTGGGTGTCAATGGCATGTCTATCATTCATCACTCACACCCTTTGCTCTAAAAGAAAACCCCTGCATGTTCTGGTGATCATTTATGCCAAGGTTTGCTTTTTAAAGGAAAGAAAAAAAGATACGAATGATAAAGAAAGTTATGGTTCTTTTTTCACTTACATTGGTTTAAAAGCTATTGAATATGGTCCTCAGATATCCTACTGAGCACAGTATTACAAGAGTCTGCATAGACAAATTCAGTGGAATTTCAGGGATGTAATGGTGTGTGAAATGGTGAAACCTAGCGATTTATAAAAATACTATACCATCATCTCAAAAGAAAGACACAATCCTGAATTTGGAGAGTTGGGTTTATAATTCTAACTTTCTCTCTCAGACCTATTTCATTGCATTTTCACAAAAATATAAAAACAAAAATATCACACACCCTATCAAGAATAGCACAATCTAAGATAACTCAATCCTGGGCAGATCTTCAATCCTGCACCCAGGTTTAATAGTTGAGCTAAGCATTGGATAGCTACCTGAGAGTTGATGTGGAGAGCATCTATGTAAACTAAACAAATTAGAAAAGGCAGTGTGATACAATGCCAAGGACAGTGGATTGGGAGTCAAGAGATATGTGCTCTTATCTAAAGGTTGGCACTTCTTGCTCTGATTCCTCTCTCATTCTGTTGTATTTAGACTGTTCTATTTATATTTCACTTGGGAGTCGCAATCAGTACTGTAATAGGAATAATATAAATTAAAGATGGTAAAAGAATTGTTACTTCCTATTGTCTATTTCTCTAACAGTATGGGCTTGTTCACTACTGCATATTCTCAAATGTTTTTGTCTAGTTTAATTTTCTATAAATGAGCTTTTGTTCTGTATGTTCTCAAAAAAAACCTAGTGAATTAATGAGGTCTTCTGATTACACCAGGAATGAAGAATAATTTGTATATGTAACGGCGGGGTCCTATAGGAGGACTGTGATCTCCCTGAGGTCCCCCGCACTGTGTCAAGGCAGGCCCAAGGTACCCTCTTATTCTCGCCCGCCACGTCTTGCTGGTAAATATAATAGGGAGGCTAACTTACTCCTCCTTGGGCACGGCTACTCGGGACCTCTGTCCCCGCGGTCTTCCTGGACTCTTGTGGTCACCCCGTATGATGGGTGCTACTCCGGCACCCCAGCCTTATGGGCTACGCGTGGCTCCTACCAACCCCTAATACCACGCCCCAAGCCTCGCAGATGGGATAGATGCTGGTATGTCTCTTTATATGTATACTGCCCGTCTCTCTGGGCCTCCTCTATGTACTCTCACCCGCTCTCTGGGGCCTCCTGTGCTGTACTGCCCTCTCTTGGGCTCTCCGAGCCCACTCGAGGCCTCCCTGTAATGTTGCCCCTTTCTGGGGCCTTCTCTATAGTGTCGCCCCCTGTCTGGGGCCTTTACAATAGTGCCCCCTCCTGGGGCTCTCTGCAATGTCGCCCGAACTCGGGCTTCTAAAATACAGTCCCCCGTCTGGGGCTCTCTGCGCCCACTCTGGGGACTTCTCGGCAATGCCCCCTGACTCTCGGGCCCACCGCGCTGCTGCCCCCTTTCTCCCAGGGCTCACCGTGCCACTACCCCCTCTCGCCGGGGGCAACTGCAGCACTCTACCCTGCTCCGGGGTTTTCCGCAGCACTAGCCCTGTTTCAGAGGCTCACCGCGCCCGCACTGGGCTTCCTAATAATATGGCCCCCTCTCTGGGGCTTGCTGTGCCCCTACTGGGCTTCCTAATAATATGGCCCCCTCTCTGGGGCTCGTCATGCCCGCACTGGGCATCTCAAAGCGGCCCCTTTCTGGGGCTGGGGTCTACGTACCCCGCACACAACCCGGGGTCTATGTTCCCCGCCCGCAACCCACTGGTTGTGCTCATCACCGCAAGCTGCGCCCTCACTGGCGCTGCGCCCTCACTGGCGCCAGGGTTCCCATACCACTGGGGTTCCCCCTGAGAATACTGCACCCTCACTGGCGCTAGGGCCCCACCCCCTGTGGGTCCCTATGAGGATAATGCGCCCTCTTGGCGCTAGGGCCCCACCCCTCTGGGGTCCCTATGAGGCCTCCTCCAACCCCTAGAGCCTCACCCAAACCACTGGTGTAATATCACAGACACAACTTCAAGCCTCCTGGCTATAACTCAAACACAGCCCAAAGCCGCCTGGCTATAACTTAACAACATGGCTTAACTCCGCTCGAGCGGTACTTGCTGTTAGGCTTCTCTCTGCATCCTAACTCCAGGAGCTGGAGCTGGATGCCCCTGCCCCTGCCCCTGCCCCTCTGGCTGCTAGCAGGGAACTGCTAGCCTGGCCTCAGCCCTGGGCTTTATGAGGGCCAAGCCCTGCCCCTTCCGGCCAGCTGACTCTCATTAGTTGCCAGGGCAACCCACAGCTGTGCTCATTAGGTTCTGACAGGGTGCTCTCCCTGGCAGTTTCTCCTCTCTAGGAGCAGGAGCACCGAGGTGCCCTGTGACAGTATACAACTGGTTTGTAAAGTGCTTTGGGATCCATTGGGATCAAAGAGGCTTTTTAAATGCAAGATCATTACTTTAAAAGTAGACTAAAATTTCTGAATATACCAGAGGGAACAAACCTGCATGGAAGAAGAAAGGAAAAGGTGACCTGCTAGTTCTTTTCTTTCTTTAAAGTATTAGATTCTCCATAGCCAATACTGAAACCAGTCACAGCTGGATTGTCTTTCATGACTTGGGACTTGTACTTTCAAGCTGTTAAGAGTGACATCATTTGTCAGACTTGTACTTTCAAGCTGTTAAGAGTGACATCATTTGTTAGGCTTGCTAAAATGGTCAGCTATGAAATAGTGATTTTCTTAGTCAAATTTTACAGTTAATAGATTATTGAAATAGCAATGTCACAGGTAAATCTTTTTTAGCCAAATCTACTTAAAATGTTCATGTGAAGTACTAAGCACAATATTTTTCTAATCAGATCCCCTTAGCATGAAACCATGGGCAAAAATGTTCCTGTCGGTTCATGCTGATTACATGCATATCTCATTATTTTAAACCCTATCGGACAGCCACACAGTCATAACTGTCTTTCAACAAGAACTACCACTGTGTCCTTAAAACTAATTTTATTTCAGTTTCTTGCTCATTCTAACTTAACTGGTACATATAATTGCCTAATAAGCAGTTCATATGAAGAGCATAATTTCAAAGTGAAATGTTGGACCTATCCAGACTTTGACAGTAATAGAAATTAGAGCTCCCTTTCAAGTTCTATAGTGCAGGTTGCTCTGCAGCAGAAAAATCAGCAACCTGGAAACTTGTTAAAATACTGATTAAACTTTTATATTAAATCTGGCATTTAAAAAATATTATTGTGAAACTATCTCAGGATGTGGAAAAACCTTCCATGCCCTTGAACACTGCAGGTATCTTGCTGATAAATACTAGGTTTTTGCTAATAGCTTGTGGATTTATAGATGTTAAGGCCAGAGGAGATTATTAGATTATCTAGGGAGTATGATATCCTGTGCAATAAAGGCCATCAAATTTTCTTCTGTCTTTAACCCAATGAAGTGTGATTGACTAAAGCACAGCTTACAGAAAGGCATCTAGCCCTGATTTGAGGATTTCATGATACACATTGTTGATACTCCTTAAGTTTGGTTCTCCAGGTTTGGCAACTTTATTACAAATTAAAAGTTTAAACAAGTTCATCAAAAAGTTTTGTAAGGACTTGTCTATGCTGAAAATGGTTGCAGGCTAACTTGAGTTTTGTTTTGTTCAAATATTTTGCTTCCACAAACAAAATACCTATCAGCCACAACTCACTTGCATGTGGGCCCAGGAAGCATTCAAAGTTTCCCCAAGATTTTATTTTCCTACCAGAGACTCAGGGGTCCTACACAAATTAAAAGTATCATGAAAAACTCTATGCTTACCCAGGGCTGAGTAGAACCTGTGCAGAGAATTCCGGACCTGAGGCAGCACCAAGATTCAGACAATAATTAATTGCCCTTTTGAGCGTTCTTCCCCTCTTATCTACCCCTCTCCTGGCTACACTGAAGACCAGACATTTCAGAGTCTACAAACAGGAGTAACAACACTGTAAATTAGCCAAGTTTTTACTCAAAGAGAAAGATGCTCAAGAAATGCCATTTGCAGAATACTTATTTCTGCATAGCAACAGAAGAATAAAAAGGAGGAGGAGTGGAGTGAAAGGTTCCTAAAGTAAAATAAGGAAGAGACAAAGAAGGACAGGAAAACAATTAGACCCTCAAAGATACAACTGCTGGGAATGGGTAAAGACTGAACCAGTCTACCTATGCCCTGCCACACTTCTCGTATCTCCACATTTTGTAAATACATCCTTTACTGCCATAACTCCAGGAAGCATAGGATTTCAAGATGCATCATGAACCACTGACTCGACACCTGCTATCACAGATGCTCTATCGTGTAACCCCTTTCATAAGCATCTCCTTTTCTGAATATTGTATGTACCCAGGAAAGCAGAACAGTGGGAACTGGCAGAACTGATGAATTCCATCATCTGCAAAGGACAGACTTGTCTAAGTATCACCTCAAGAGGCAGGAACATTTTAATTCCTTCCCTCGTTATACACAGATTTGGGTCCCCTGACTGCACAAACCCTTTTTTCAAACTTTTAATGTGCAAAAACTTTGCAAAAGCATCATACATAAGAATTATTTTTTTACTACTTATAATTTTTTCTCATTAATAATTATTTTTACTGCTTACAATACTCAACTTAGTGTAGTAAGGGTTATTTATGAAGAATCATTTAAAATATCTTGACATTCTTCATTTTGACTCTTGGACAATTCATTAAAATCCCTCTCATAAAATCCGCATAAAATATGGTAAATCCTCAGGGAAAATCTGCTCTAATCCCTAGGTACATTATGATAAAAAGTATATATGAAATATGAAAGAATCTTTCCACTATCATTCATACACATTCAGGATACATGCAGGAATAGGGAATAAATCCTTTACAGAAAGAATATATATTGTTCACAAGTAAGCTTTAGCCTGAATGTAAGAGTAGGGTGTATTCCTGATTCTGTGCCCCTGAACAGCTCATCTGTGGCTGAAAACATTTTGCCATCTTTCATCTCTGTTTCTTACCTTCTGGCAAGGTTATCTTCCTTGTCTTCCCCAAAACTGCATGAAACCTAGGAAGCAAGAGTTATAATTGTCAAATAGCGCTTGCCAGCATTGCCTCAACAGAAGGCTCTCTAACACTCTGTCTTCCAAATTCCACTGTCATTCAGCAACTATTCAGAGTATAGTTGTAAAAATACTTTCTCCTACATTAAAATCCAAATTAAGCAGTTTCACATGCCAGTGAAGCTCTCCCAGAATGAATGGACTAATGGTGAGGCCATCAATGTCCAGTGACTACAGGAGCAAAACTTCAATTTCTCACTGAAAAGTAAGCTGAAGTTTCTAAGTATCATATTATAATAGACCTTTCCAGATTCAGCCTCATTAATATTAGTGAATCGTCCATGATGATTCCCCAGACCTTTCAGCCCCATGGAGGAATACTGCTTTTTTCTGTAGATTAACTCTGAGGTCTGATATCGGGAGCAAAGAAAAAGGTGCTTGGGTTCCATCAGTTATACAACTAATGAACACTAATCATACAAACCCATTAGTAAGCTCTAGTTCATCACCCACATGTATGGCTTAGAGTAAAAGCACTTTTTGTTACACCAGTTAATGCCTCTCTTACAACACTCTTGTGCTTTATCTATCAGTACCAAACTGGCTAACTACTGACTGGTTGTAATCAGGGATGGCAAGATTCCAGACAGTAATAACCATGTACTTCTCCATGCTAAAGGGATGCTGTATGCAAGTATTCTGGGTTGGCAGAGACTTCAAAGCAAGTGGCCTTTGGCAACTTGAAGTTCTACCACTACTGGTTGTCATGCCAAAGCAGCAGCACCAACCTGTCCTAACAGTACCTTACCTCAAAAGTAGGGATCCACTAAGTGAAGCTATTGCATCAAACAATCCTGTCTGATTTTAGCTTTCTCTTCCTCAGAAACTGGAATGGCCTTAGTTGTTAAGTCACTTTACAACTGGATATATGTTCTTGCAGTAACATTTTCTCAATGTAATGAAAAGTATTACTTGGATTTCCTCCATGCTATCCAGCAGAGCTTGAAAACGGCATTGGCTCCTAGAAGCACAGCATATGAAGCAAGGGAAATCATAGGATTACAGTCTGAACCCCAGAATTCTGTTCCTTTCTGGCAAGTAGCTCACAGTTGTACACTGCAGCAAAGTGGCATAGCAATGGATGATAGAAAGTCTGATCAGAATACTGATCAGGTATCTTAGAATATCGTATTATCAATATCTCAGAATATCATAGTGCTTTGTGGACAAGTTCATCTGAAAGGGAAGTTGCTTAACATTTATGATAACAAGATGATGCTTATGTGACAGATAATGCAGATCACTTACTACAGATACGCAAAACCCTCTCAACACATTTCCAGTACAGACATGCTCTGCGATTCCCCAACCTTTTGTATGAGATCTGGTGTCTTTTGTTTTAATTCATGGTGTAACATGAAAGTCACATAAAAAACATGATTGAGAGGTGAAAGTCAATGATAATTCTAAAGCTTCAAATGAGTTTTTCATTTTGAGATTCACATCCATTCAGGCATGAAAAATCAGTTCTAGACTTGGTAGTGTGAAGCTGTATTCATAAAGTTCTAGTCTCATGTCAGCTCTAGCACACAGTCTCAATAACATTAGAATATCAGGATTTTTTAAAAAAAGTTATAAATTATTCCTTCTTTGTATTTCATCAACTCTAATCTCTAGCAACTTCATAAACTCCAATATAAGTTGTAGGGACTGAAAAGCATCTTCCTTTGAATTTGTTTTATAGGGTTGGTACAGGCAACGGAGAGCATGACTCCTTTTCATCTGACTCTGGAATAGAGCCATCTGTTTTCCCAGATGATAGAGTAAAACTTACAGTGGCTTATTGCTGAATAGATGGTTATCAATATCCCTACTTCAGAAGATCTGGCCTGAGGGATATAGACCAAAGGATAGTCCTCACTAGGCTTCTAGAATATGCTAATGTAAGCGGAGGACTACTATGTATTTAGAGTGGAAGCAGAAACAACAAACAGATAGCTTCTAATAGAAGAATGCTTCCATGGGATTTAAAGTTTTCCATATTGTACTCAAGATCACAGAACTCCTTAAGACTTCACGTTGAATTCTAACAAAATTCACAGTAAAGGGACATGCCTATCCCATACTGGCAGTGTTTACCAGTAGGGGTATTTTAGAGGATGCATTGGAAAAAGCACATGTCAAAATTGGAAATGAGTTGGCGAGGCTGCTCAGGGACTGATGACTGACCTTCTAAGACACTATTAAAATGAATTTAACTAAGGTGCATCCTTGGGTGACTAAACACTTTCAAAAGTCTTATGTCAAGAACTTATCAGTTTAGGGAGTGTTCATTAAGCAGCTCGCTTTGCTATTGCCACTGTCCAGCAAAACTATTTCATAAAGGGCAGCAGTGTGTCAGTAGATTCCCAAAATGATTAAAGAAAAGCAATAACACTAATGAGCACATATAAATAGTCTGTTTCCTTCCCAAATAAGTAATGTGTTAAAAAACACTGATACATGGCACAGAAAGCTAACGGAAGCTGTGGTTCTCCTCCTACTGGGAGAAGTGCCAGCTACTGCTCAGAACATATTTCATCCAAACCCCAAAAGTCATCTTTGGGTGATTAATTTGTTTGGAAAATCTACAAAACAATTAAGAGAAGTTGGCTAATACAGGCAATCCATTCACATAGGGAATTTGCATAATATCCCCGAGATTGGCCCATCTCTGGAGTAAACAGTCCTGCTGGTCAAAAGTTTTCTGAAAGAACATTTTTCTGTTAAAAAATGTTGATGTACTAAAATCAAGAAGTTCTGCAGGAACGTGCCAATTTTGATCAAATTTCAAGACACCATTTATTTAAACAGAAATGGAATTTCCATTTGGCAAATGTTTAACTTTCATTTAGGAATTTATATATAGTATTGAGTACAACATGAATTACCAATTACTAAAATTGACCATGGTGCAGGGGTTTAGGTTGTAGCCGTGTTGGTCTAAGGATATAGGCAGACAAGGTTCCTTGGGTGAATTTGATATCTTTTATTAGATATTTGGGTTGGTCTAATAAAAGATATCAAATTCACCCAAGGAACCTTGTCTGCCTAAAATTGACCATGGAATTTCATCTCATATGAACTTTTGAGTGATGCAGATTTTGTTTCAATGAGAACTGAAATGGAACATTGAATCTTGGAATTCTCCATGAAACAGAAATATACCATCAGCAGTGGTCCTTGTCACTCAGCACTGCTTCTCCCTGTTCTTTCCTCTTCTGTCATGCACTGTTGATATATTCAAGGCCAATAGGTAAGTGTAAAAGGGATGGAAGGGAGGGGAGAAGTGTTGGGAAAGAACACAGCTGGAAGAAAGGAAACAGAGCTAGGAGAGAAATGTAGTGCAATGAATACAGAATTGAGAGTCGAATATGTACATAGAATGGGAGGATGGGAAAAGAATCATCACAACCACAATTCAACAAGCTAACTTCCAAGTTTTGTCACTTGAGGGTGGTAATTTCCCACTGTAAAAGCTTCAGTGAAATTGACAGATTTCCACTGATCATTTCGCTTTATCCAATTATGCCAAGTACCAGTTGTAATGCCAATGACCATTTATAGTATTTTCTTAAAATAGTAGTTAAACTACTAATTTAAATACCAATTAATAAGCATTCATTACCAGTTGTCAGTTATTTTACACATCATCATCATTATACATCTATATATGTATGCAATGTATTTATAATTTAAATAATATTAAATAGGTAAAGTAAAATAATTTTTAAAATACGCATTATTATTAGTTAAAAAAATAGAAAATTGTAAAAGAAAAAATAGTTGGTCTGAAATGACTTGGTATATATACATTTCATTCATGAAACCCCTCCTAATATTGACTTTCATTTGCATTTGGAATATTTGATGAAATATAGCATTATCCTTGGCACAAAGAGTTCTGTTTTTTATTACTTCTTATAAAACAGTTTAGAGATGTCCGTGAACACAAGTCATTTCACATGAAAATTTTTTTTTTTCTTGAATATGGATTAAACAATCTCTTCCTACTATCTTTGATTTCAACATTCACAATTGGAAAAACAATCTGCTATACGTTGCTTTTCTTCAAGTGCCCATGTGGTCAGACTGGAAACTTTGGACCATAATATTTAAAATAATCTCTGATTTTGCTGGGATTTTTGCATATAATATAAAACTATCCATTGAATTATAGATAAAATATAAAACAAATATCATTTTCAAAGTCAAATATACTATAATGTCATTAGGAAGAATAGTCTGGCATCATTTAAAAGACATAAGTTTAATAGTTTCATAGTTTTTAGGGGCTGGAAGGGACCTCACAGATCATTGGGTCCAGCCCCCCTGCACTTGGGCAGGAAAGACCACTGGAATCAGATGACCCCAGCAAGATGGGCATCAAGAGGTTTTTTGAAGATTGCCAGGGTGGATGACTGTACCACCTCTGGGGGGGGAGCCTGTTCCAAACCCTCGGCACTTGATTTGTAAAGAAGTTTTTCCTTATGTCTAGCTTGAAATGATACTCAGTCATCTTGTGCCCATTATATCTTGTCCTCCCCTGGGGGCCTAACAGATGCTCCCTCAGGCCCTAATGTACACCCTTGATATACTTATAGGCTGCCACCAAGTCACCTCTGAGTCTTCTCTTCTCCAGGCTGAACACTCCCAAGTCTTTCAGACTCTCCTTGTATGACCTGGTCTCTAGGCCTCTAATCATGCACATGGCCCTCCTTTGGACTGTCTTGAGCTTCTCCATATCCTTCCCGAAATGTGGTGCCCAGAACTGGACACAGAACTCCAGCTGCGGTCTCACCAAGGTCAAGTAGAGAGGGAGGATGACATCCTTAGGCTTGCTAGAGATGCCTTGATAGATGCATGGCAGTGTTTAGTTAGCTTTGCCAGCTATGGCATTGCATCGGTGGCTTATGTTCATTTTGTTGTTTATCACAACACCCAGGTTTCGTTCAGATGTGGTGCTAGCAAGCATAGCACTGCCGAGCCTGTAAGTGTGTTGTGGATTATTTCTCCCCAGATGGAGCACTTTACATATCTCTGTATTAAACAACATCTGACTGAAGTCCACTCATCTCATGGGCCTGTCCAGGTTGGCCCTTATTGCTGGCTTGTCTTTAAACATGACCTCACTCCCCCATAGTTTGGTGTTGTGGTGTCTCTAGTGGGCACTGTGAGTACTGTACTGCCTCCCTTGACCGGGGTGCCCCCCAACTCACCTGCCACAACTTGTTGTTACTGGATGAAAGGAGGGGTTCAGTGGCGTTCCTCTTGTCAGGTGACCCAGTGACAGAGCTACTCACATTCGTGATGTCGTGTTCCTCGGGGCTCCGCCTCCCCTACACCCCATCCACTCACCAACTGTTTGGATGTTCCACTTGTTGCTCCGCTGATTCCCGTGAGCCTCCTTTGTTATAGGGGTCTGGTGTCTGTTTCAGGCAACCGGCCAATCGCCTAGATGTTAGCATTACTGGAGCCACAGTCCCTGATACCAAAGGGCTGCACTCCTTGGTTTCTCGGTGTCCTTCCCTCCCCTCCATGGGAGAGGGACGCTCCCAATAAACTCTGAGGTTGCTGGGCTGGGAATAGTCTGTCCCCAGCCTAGTACCTGACACTGACCCCTCGGCCTTAGTAGCAGGGCAGTGTCTGCTCGGCTGCTCTCACCAGCCTTCAGAGCCACTGAGGCCACCTGACCTCCTTGCTCCTCATTGGCTCACACTTCCTCCCCACCTTCTGCCCCTGCCAGTATCCAGTGGGGCTTTTAAACTTCCTGCAGTGGTGGCATCAGCTGCCGCAATCAGCTGGGCACTGCCCCACCCATGGATCAGCTGTTTGAAGAGCTGGCGTAATGCCGACTTGTGTGGCTGCAACTGTGGCCACGGCTCTGGCTCCGTCTCAGGTCCCGCTCCCAGAGGTAAGTCTACCGGGGTGCAGGGGGCCTGTTTATTTACTGCAGGGGCACTCAAGGCTACCCCCAGCCCCCTTGGTGCCTGTGGGGGCTTCTCACCACCACAGGTGTCATCTGTGAACTTTACTAGTTTGCTTTTAATACCCAAACCCAAATCGTTGATGAACAAGTTGAAAAGCACTAGTACATGTACTGAACCCTGGGGGGTGTAATGTTCCTTCACAAGTTAAGAAAGAAGTTATGTTTCTATCATATAAACTCCAACCTTAAAACCTCAAATCAAACACAGCAATATAAGAAATCATAGGATGGTAAATTCTGTCTTTAAATATGTTTGAAATATCTCTTTGAACATGTTTCCCTTGGCTAGAAAATGGCCTGGTTAAAGTATGCATACATTAAGTTCTTGAAGAAAATTGAAGAATGTCTTAATTCGTTATTAGTTTCAGCATTAATCAGTGGTTAATTGTAATTACTTAGCCTGTGGAAAATGTGGGAATGGAGTTAGATTGTTACCACAAGTCAAATAAAGCTTGCTTTTGTTATTGATTTAAGCATTTTTGAGACAGATATTCAATACAGTTTGCTTGGCAAATTTTTTTGTAAAGCATGGCAGATGTGCTGAATAATAATGAAACTAAGTCTTTACACAATTTTTTTGTATCAAATGTAAGTTACTTTATAAGCATCAATATTGTTAATAATAGAAGACAACATTTATATTGCTTTCCTAATACCCCTACACATAATAACAAGCCAAGATATTTTTGAGAAATACACGCACACATACACATTTATTTATTTATAGTTCGGCTTCTTGTATCTTAAAATGTTAAGAACTGTTTAAGGTCAGCAGTGTATGCTTTACATAACTTATTTAATATTTTTTCAATGACTGAAGGCATGTCAGACCACAGTACCTAGCATACCAGTAGCACATTGGGGTCCCAGGGGTGGCCATGATGCCCCCTGGTGGCTCTGTGACTGTGCTCCACTATGTCCCTATGGCACCTTCCCTTCTCGACTGCCACACCTCGATGGAAATATAATAATAACAATAATAGGGAGGTTGCCCATGGGTCTTCACTTGGCCCCAATCCAACTGGATCCCCGCTGGAGTTCCAAGGCCCCTCACTGAGTCTCTCTAGTCAACCATGCTCTGCTGGGAGTGTAAAGCCTTAGGGGTTAATTGCATGGCTTCAAGCCTCCTTTACACTATGCCACAAGCCTCAAGGGTGTTGCAATATCATTGTTTTCTCCTGTTGGGGCTTTGCCTTCCTTGGCCTCCACCCCTTTACTCTGACTAGACCTTCTAGTCCAGGCCCACTGTGTCAGACCTGGTTCTGAGGCACCAGGTTCTGGTTTGTCTCTTCCAGTCACCGGGCCCCTGACCCCGCTTTGCCAGGCCCCTTTCCCCTGTGGGGCTGCTCCCCTTTTGGGCACTGAGCCCTTGGCCCATGTGTGACTGCACTCCTCCTGGGCATCAGGCCCTTGGCCCCTGTGTGGCTCTGTGGTCTCGCACTTTCTCTCTCTCCAGGCTCAATACTCACTTGAGCCTTAAGCCTGCCCCTAGCAGGGATTAAGGCAATTGCATGCTCCTCAGGCACTAATGAAACCTCTGTATACTGCCCCTATAGATCCAACCCAAACTGCTGGTCTAACAATAATATAAACAGAGCCCCTGGACTATAATGCAAACACAAAGGGGAAACAGTCCTCTGCCCCTTTAAGAGGGAAAACCTTCCTTCATACAGGATAGCCTCTAAGCCCTTGAGCTCCTGTAGCCTCATTGGGGATCCATATGTAGCACTGCAGTCTGTTCAGGAGTCCTGCTGCTGGCAGATCTATACCCTGTGGGAGCCAGAGAGACACTAGCCTGACAGCTCAAGCCTCAGGCTTATATCCTTCCAGAGCCTTTCCCCCTTCTGGTCAGCAGACTGCCTGGACTGCCTGCAGGTGCCTGCTGATTGGCCTCATTGCCCTGTTGCCCTGGCAACCTACAGCTCCTGCACCCTGCCTAGTCTGCAGTGCTCCCTGGCTGGGCTGCTTTTCCTTTAAAGGAACAGGGATCCCCAGACTCTCTGTTACACACCATAAAAAGCCACAACCACCTATAAAGTTAGACCTCAAAAATGCAGACTAGCTTTATAGCTAGTTGCTATTGAGGTTTATTTGGTACATGTAGTAGGGGCTCCCAGCTGCAGGGATGCACCATGCCCAGCCAGGGCTGGAGTTCCGTAACTCAGGGGGCTCCCAACCCCAGCTGCTGCTGACTCTGGGTCCTGCAGCCAGGAAGCACAGCTTTCCTGGATGTGTATGAAACCCCTGGGGTGGGGGATCACAGCTGCCACACCTGCTAGCCCCTAGGGTTTCACACACCCAGGATCGCCCCCCACCCCAGCAATAAGGTGCAATGGGATCTAATGCATGATCCCATAATTATGCCTCCTGCTAGGCACAAGTGCATAGATCAAACATTAGATCCCATTGTGTTTTTTTACCTGTGTGTGTAAAGGGGCCCCACAGGAGCTATGAATCCTCAATCTCTGCAAGCTCAATTTTATTATGAACAGAGTAAAATTAAAGAGTTAAAAGATCAAATGGTAAGTTTTCTTGTGTTTTCACCCTTAGGGTTGTACCAAGAGTTATATATATATATATATATATATTACATGGATAAATTTAATTGTTGCCAAGTTTTATGGTTTGAACCCATCTTTTGCTCTACTTGGTAGTTTTCCTTAAAGCTCCAGGTCATAGAGTCATTGAATTACATGAGCATCTCCACTTTCATTTTTAAAAAGCCCTCATGGTTGTAGAGAAAAGATTAAAAACATGAACCCAAAGGCTCAAATCCAACAAAACCTGCTTCAATAGAGCCAAATACAAGACAATGCATCTGGGAACAAAGAATATAGTCTATGCCTACAGGAGAGATTGTGTCTTAGAAAACAGTCACACAGAAAAGGGCTCATGGGTTATTGTAGGTAAATGACATATGATGACCTTCCAGTGAAATGCTAGGATAGAATGAAAGGCTAATATGCACTTTGGATATAAAAGTGAATACCAAAAGTGGAATAAGGACTTCCCCTTATACAGCATTAGAAAGACTGCTGTTAGAATGTGGCATCCATTCCTTTTCAAGAAGGGCATGGAAAAACAAGAAAGAAGGATCATAAAATTATGCAAGGAACAGCAGGGGGTTAAAACATGTTAGAAGATATGAGACTTATGGGACTCAGTTTATTTAGCTAAACAGAGGGTTGAAAGATAATCATTGTGAAGAGAACCTACATTGAAAAAAATACCCAATGCAGGGTAAGAGTGGGAATAATTTCAGATGATTTGCAGATAAAGGCCTTAGGAATTCCAATGGCTAGAAGTTGAAGGTAAATAATGCAACTTTGGAAACAACAACAACAACAAATAGATCACAATTTCTCAGCAGTGATGGTAAATTAATATTGGAACAGCATGCCAATGGAGGTAGTTGACTCAAACCTCATTTATACATTTTGAATGAAATTCTGTATCTTTCTAAAAATCTCTCTTGATTCAGCTTCTGGGAGAAATTCTATGGCATTTGTATACAGAAGGTCTAAATTATTATAATGGTTCCTTCTGACCTACAAGGAAATGAATCTATAAAAAGCAAAGCAGGAAACCAAAACAAATGAAAATTTATTCTTTGAAAAATACCTTGCTTCATGATTTTTGAGTACTTAGAGTTAGTGATGCAAAAGTCTCTCCCCTAAATTTGCATTACAATATGATAATATTGCATCATGATTAGAGATGTAAAAAAATATTAATTTCAATTTAAAATGTCAGTTTTTTGATTAAATGCAAACTGTAAAAAATACTTTTAAAAAAGTGGAAAATTTTGGTGTGGGCTTTCTCTTTTAACTCGTTCTTTTCTTTAACTGAAAAATGGGAAGAAAGGGAAAGACAGAAGAAATGAACATTTTTATCCAAAGAGCAGAAAAATATTGCAAAAAAATGTTAATTTTTTTTGAGGTACCACATTTTATTCATATAGTACAGTAAAGAACTCTGACTGATCTAATCACAATATCACATTATTGAGTTCTTAGGTTAAATTTACAATTAACCCTTGGAAAAATATTAGAAAATACCGTTCCTACCAGTAAGTTATTTCTGATAGACATCATTAGATTTCTATTTTTAATACATGTAAGCCTGTGCTACAGCAGTCTTAGTTTTTATTTTTCATTTGGTTTTCAAATATAAAACTAATGACATTTCATTGTGACATTTTACTCATTTTATTCCTGTAGTTTTAAAACTATTTTAAACTACTTGATTATAAGAAAACATCAAATCACTAAAAGAAGAAAGTGGGGGGGGGGGGGA
>NW_005841987.1:2581984-2588263 GCF_000455745.1 Alligator sinensis
GGGACCAAAACTACCCTTCTCTCCTGCCCAACTAGATGCATGCTTGGGTAACTACTTTTATATTGAACTCAATATAGAACTGAGGATTCTTCAATTCTCAACTAAGAACCAGTTATACCTAGAGTTATACAGTAGAGGCTCAGACACAAGAGCAGGTCCCTGTTGTAACTCATGGTGCTTTGCAGGGAGTGCCATGAGTTACAACAATCCCCTGGACCCAAAAGACATTCACTGTTGAATCCTGGGGTTTGGGGAATACAGCTGCTGTTTAAAGCAGCTGCGAGCCTACGGCCACTAATGCAATGCCCCTAATTGGAAAGGGAAGAGGGAGCAGAGGGAGGTCATTCTGGGGGCTGCCCAGCTGGCAGCAGAGGGTGGGGTGGATGAATTGGAGCCCATGCACTCCAGGGTGGGAGGCTCCAATCTACCCACCCCACCCTAGGGCACTGGCTGAAAAACCCCCGAATGAAACTCCCTCATCTCCTTTCCCACCCACCTTCCATTCTGAAGACAGAGCCAGGAGCATGGCTGAGCTGCATCAGCCCAATCCTGTTCTGGCCTTTGTGAAGACACAAGTTACTGAAGGCACTCCATTTTGGAGCATCTTCACTGAACTTTCATGTGCTTTAAACCCTTTTAAAGCACTCAGCAGCTATGCACTTGTGTTTGGTCATGGCTGTAGAGTGTTTTCAGGGGCCAGATCAGGCAAGAATTGTCACTTCTGTCTGTGCCTTAGCAGAATAAGCTCAGGGGGCATTAGCCTTCTGAAACAATTAATCAATTACATCCTTGCTTTCCACTTCCTCCAGCGAAGGGCAAACAATGGGTTGCTGTGTTTTGCTAGCAGCAACTTATAATGTACCATGACTGGCATATATATACTGGTAGGATTCTGTGCAAGGCCAGACCTGTGTTCTGCCCTTTCCTGACTAGGTTGCTCTTACCTATCTGGGTGTAAGATGTGGATAAACTACTTCAGGTCCTGTGTGAGCTAAGCATAACATGCAAGTACATTAAGATTATAAAAATATATGAGTTATAATAAATATGTTTTATTAACACAAACAGATTTTTGGCCCATTTATCATTATCATCATGCTATATGTTTGCCTTCATTTATAAAGGTTTCTTTTTTTTCAGAGTTTATTCATCATATTTAACCAACTTAAAAGAAGCAAATTCAGCTGATGTGTTATTTATCAAAATCCTTTTGTATGCTAATAGATGGCTGGAAGGCAGCAGAATCAACCAAAAATAAAATTTAAAAAAAGTTGGTACTTCTTAGACCCAAGGTCTTCTGTACACTTTAAAACAATTATGAAAAAAATTCTTAATAATAGCAAGGACAAATAGTGAAGTTTCCCAAGAGGAAAATAATTCATGCTATGGTCTTTTGTACAAGTTTGGTTATATTACATCCTCAATTATGCATTTTTAGGGCACCATAGTCACTTGCAGTCTGAGTCTCACAGTGAGTTGCGACTTACCCCTTTGGTTTAATCAGACTTTAAAAAGCTGAAAAAGTACTGGAAAATAATAATTTAATATTTATTTAATAATAATTATATAATAATAATGAAACTTGCAGGACAGGGGCTCTCTTTATGGTGGATTCTTACATGCTTTTGTGAAATTCGTGTTATCTCTTATATTTGAAATCATGGTTCATTCCACACTTCAGGGCCTTCATAACCAGGAAACATAAAACGTGTCCTTATTTGAAGAAAGAAGGAGATTACACATATCAAAGCATAAACAATATATTTCTGATTTGGTAACTGAGACCACTTTGTTACTCTTCCTTTCTTCATATATATATTTTTTCTCTCTCTTTTTTTTTTTTCTTTTTTCCCCCAAGTAAGAAAATGTATTTGAAAAATTCTGCATCTCCTTTCCTGGCTGAGAACTGAGAAGCCAGCTTTCATAGAAATCATAATTTTTTAGTGACTCCAGTTTTGGACACTTCTACATGCATTAACCATGGCATAAATGGCAAGAGTGCTACCTGTACACCCAAGTTAAGGCACCAAAATGGCAAATCAGCAATAAAAGTCTTCAATATTATATATACATTTTTAGGGCTGCTTTGCATGAGGCCCTAAAATGAACATGTGACAAGTCCAGGCCTAGGCCAACAATCAGTTGATTGTTGGCCTCAGCCCCAGCCCCAAGCTGATTTAAGACCCTGATTTAGTCCCTGGTCAAAGCTGACAAAGCTGCATTGGCAAGTGAATGACAAGATTGGCCCAACTGTTGTGATCAGGGATCCAATCCTATCATGCCATCTAATGAATGCTTGGCAGGGACCTTAGATGAACAGAATACTTATCTTCTGCTAGAAAATTGTTTTGTTCTTTTTCCTCATTTTTTAAAAAACAGTATTTCAGTCAAATCTGCATTCATTTCTTAGCTGCCTGAGAGTTTCAAAGCCACATAAATCAAGGAAGTAATCAATGAGTCTCATTTTATACCCAAAGGAATAATGAAATAATTAAGTAGAAAAAAAAACCAAAACAATTTTGGCTAGCTACTTGGGCCATATTCCAAGTTCTGTAGGTTCTGGGGTTCAGTATGAGTACCTTAGGTACTTTTTTAGGTGCTAAAGTTATGACACTCAGTTATGGATGTTCAGAGTTTCTGAAAAACACACACAATGATTTTAAACCACTAAAAACTGTGGCAGACTGACTGCTGAAAGGTTTTGAACATATTCACACAGACTCTCACACAGGGCCCAATCCTGCATCTTTGAAGTCAATGGAGTTTTGCTGACACTAGTTGGAAGAGAATCAAGTCTTTAAATAGTTGGGTTAAAACTTTTATGTCTAAGATGCATCATTACCATATAACAGGAACATATTTCTAACGGTTCTTATCTTGCCAGCTTTCCTTATATAAGAACCCCTTACATAAATAACTCCATTGATTTCAGAGCTAATACTATTCTGATTCAATAAAACTATTTGCTTGAGTAAGGATTACTTATACAAGCAAAGTTTGAAGGACTGAGTCTAACATTTGTTACAACTGTGCAATTATGTTCATAACTGAGTCACCATAGACCAGACTTTTTTTTTACAAGAATTGATTACTATTTTTGCCAAATTCCATCATTACTCTTTGTAAAGAATGGCTGCTGACTGAATAGAATTATAATGCTCTTTAGTCAGGAAGATAAATATTGGATTATACTTTATATTTTAAACAAAGAAAATTGAGGCTATTTTGATCATAAAAGTAGCCATGGAGGAAAAATATAAAATTTAGATTTCAACTGCAATGATTGCATATGCTCCAGTAATATAATATAGATATTAATATGATAGATGCACTCAAAAAGTTACAGATGTATAATGTTATATGGTACTTTCTGCAGATAAAATGTTTTCCCCTAATACACACCATTCATAATGACTTTCAATTTATTAATATTAGCATTTATGACAGTTGTAGGTCAGTACATAGTTATATAACAGAAAATACAAACCCCAGTAATGGTAACTGCACTGCCTTAGCATCTTCCCAATTAGTTTCCACAACAGAGAACAAGGCTAATAATAACCAAGTTTACTTAGCATTTGCCTTTATTCTCCTTTAATTTATCCACAAGCCCTATGGAAAAGCCCTTTAGAAAAATAAAACCATAGGGTTTTATGAAAAATTGATAGGAATCTATAGACATTACTATGAATACAATCAAAATATTTACTATGATTCTATGAAATAAGATGGAAATAATATTTCTGTAGGGTCTTTGTTCTCTCAATGCCAGAGATATGATGACAATTATTTTACAGGATGGTTCAAAAACTCCATAGAAAGGGTTTTTCTTTCCCTCAATATATTGTATTTGCCACAAGGAATCAGGTAGAAAAGGAGTGAAAACTATGGCTCTGTGCCTAACACTGAGATTTGCACCAAATGGAATCTTTCATACTTGCATTTTTTCCTCCTACATGAGAAGGTGGATTGATAGGCTCTAAAGAATAAGTGCCCCTCCCTAAAGATGCATAGTGGTCTGAGGGCCTGTGAAGCTGAAGAAGGAAAAATGGTATAAAATGAGAGAAAATAGTTAATCTCACAGGGAGTGGGTGGATGTGAAGAGTCAAAGTGCTTTGAGTTTACTGGATGATAAATTGCCACTGCTATGCAATAGAGTAGCATGAGATACCACATTACATCAAGACTCTTTGGAGTTGGAGAAAAAGCAAATGGTATGGTTCCGTCTAGGACGCATGAATCTAGCAGGTGGAGAGAATCATTACAGCCAAGCAATGTCATTTCTCCTTTATATAGGCAATACACTCAGCTAAATTACCACATGACTAAGGAATACTTTGAGTTAAGTATTCACTGAACATTACAAATTTTAGCACCAGTCTGGCTCACATTACATTTTTTTTTATGATCATCTTTAAATATTTTTAGCAATTTCAGATTTTTAATTCATATGAAGTCTAGGAATCTAGGGTACCTATACAAGTGCTCCAGCATGTTCTAATTAGAATGTGTCAGAGCAGACTTGATTAATTGAGTCTGCTGGAGTGTTCTAATTAGAACACTCCAGTGTGCCTCACCATCACTTGTATTCAGCATTGTGCATTTACAAATGCCATTGGGAGTGCTTTAACTAAAATTTGTTGAATGAGCTTTAGTTAAACTGTCCCCACAGCCATTTTGAAAAGTGGGATGCTGAATACACATGACTGTGTCATTTTAATTAGAGCCTAATAGGGATATCATGGTCCTCTTGAAAAAGAAGAAAGAGGCATAAAAACAATGGAAGCCTGACACTCCCCAGGGAGGATCATACAACAGCAGTCCACACTTGTAAGGAGCAGATTAGGAAGACTAAGGCAGCGACTAAATTTAAACTAAAAACAGAAATCAAGGACAATAAGAAGTCCTTAGATATAGTATGATATGTAGATATGTAGGGAACAGGAGGAAAACAAATGGAAGTGTGGGGCAGCAGGCTACTGACACTCAGGAGAAAGCTGAACTCTTGATTGACTACTTTGCTTTGGTATTTCACCAAACTAAGGGGAAAATCATACTAGATAAGGTTCAGAATGGGCATGGTGGGAATGATCACCTTCCTACCATTGATATTGAGCTGGTATGTGATCAGCTAGAAAAATCAGACATTTATAACTCAGCAGGATAGGATGAACTTCATCCGAGAGTGATGAAGGAGCTGGCTTAAGTCATTGCAGGACCTCTGGGGAAACTCTTCCAAAACTCATGGTGCTTGGGGGAGGTTCCTGAAGACTCGGAGAGGGCCAATGCTGTGCCCATCTTCAAGAAGGGGAGGAGAGTAGGCCCAGACAACTATAGGCCAATTAGCCTGACTTCTATCCCAGGGAAAATCCTGGAAAAATTCATCAGGAGCCTGTGTGTGATATGCTTACAGAAGGTGGGATTCTGAATGACAGCCAGCATGACTTTGTTGTGGGCAGGTCTTGTCTTACCACCTCATCTCCTTCTATGACCAGGTAACTCACCACCTGGATAAGAGAGAGGAGGTCAACATTCATAGATTCATAGATGCTAGGGTTGGAAGGGACCTCAATAGATCATCGAGTCTGACCCCTATCTAACCTCCTCTTGAAGACCCCCAGGGTAGGGGAGAGCACCACCTCCCATGGGAGCCCATTCCAGACCTTGGACACTCTAACTGTGAAGAAGTTCTTCCTAATGTCTAGTCTAAATCCGCTCTCTGCTAGCTTGTGACCATTATTTCTTGTAACCCCCGGGGGCGCCTTGGTGAATAAAACTTCACCAATTCCCTTCTGTGCCCCAGTGATGAACTTATAGGCAGCCACAAGGTCGCCTCTCAACCTTCTCCTGTGGAGGCTGAAGAGGTCCAGGTGCCCCAGTTTCTCCTCATAGGGCTTGGTCTGCAAGCCCTTAACCATACGAGTGGTCCTCCTCTGGACCCTCTCCAGGTTATCCACATCTCTCTTGAAGTGTGGAGCTCAAAATTGAACGCAGTATTCCACCTGCGGTCTGACCAGCGCCCGATAGAGGGGAAGTATCACCTCCTTCGATCTGTTCGTCATGCATTTGCTGATGCACGATAAAGTGCCATAGCTTTTCTGATGGCTTCATCACACTGACGATTCACGTTCATCTTGGAGTCCACTAGGACTCCAAGATCCCTTTCTGCTTCTGTGCCACCCAGCAGGTCATTCCCTAGGCTGTAGGTGTGCTGGACATTTTTCCTCCCTAGGTGCAGCACTTTGCATTTCTCCTTGTTGAATTGCATTCTGTTGTTTT
>NW_005841987.1:2597055-2601471 GCF_000455745.1 Alligator sinensis
TTGCAGGTTCCCGATGTTCTCCTTCTTCAGGCTGGGCTGTCCTTGTGGGTGCCACATGGTTTGGTGGTCCACGGCTTCCCCCACCCTCATCTTCCCCTCCCCCCGACGAGCCTAGTTTAAAGCCTGCCAGAGGAGATCCGCCAACCATTGTATACCTAGACTTCCAAAAGGTATCTCATGATGCTCTCATGGGAAAATTGGAGGATTGTGGGATTAATTGCTCAATAGTCAGGTGGGTTGGAAGTTGGCTGTGCGGTAGGACCCAGAGAGTTCTCATGAATGGTTCTGTGTTGTCCTGGTGAGAAGTGGCCAGTGGTGTCCCTCAGGGGTCCATGCTTGGTCCAGTGCTTTTCAACCTCTTTATCAATGATTTGGATGTGGGGGTGAAGAGCTCACTGGTCAAGTTTGTGGATGACACCAAGTTATGGGGGAGCGTGGTCACACTTAAAGATAGGCTGCAGATATAGGTGGACCTAGACAGGTTGGCAAGTTAGGCAAATTGGAAATAGATGGAGTTCAACATTGGGAAGTGTAAAGTGTTTGTCTAGGGACAAACAATCCCCACCATACTTACAGGCTTGATGGCATCAAACTGACTAGCACCAAGACTGAAAGGGACCTGGGGGTAATAATAGACCATAGTATGAACTTGAGTCATCAGTGTGATGCTGTAGCCAGCAGGGCAAACAATACTGTGGCATACATCAACCAATGCATCTCAAGCAAAAGCAAGAAAGTGATTCTACCACTTTACTCAGCATTGGTGAGGGCACAGCTGGAGTATTGCATCCAGTTCTGGGCACCGTATTTCAACAAGTATGTGGAAACGCTGGAGAGAGCACAGAGAAGAGTCACCCGTATGATCAGAGACTTGAAAGGCAAGCCATATGAGGAAAGGTTGAGGGACTTGGGTTTCTTCAGCCTAAAAAAGAGAAGGCTGAGAGGGGACTTGGTAGCAGCTTATCACTATATCAGGGGAATATATCAAGGGCTTGGTGAACTGTTCACCAGGACACCCTTGGGGAAAACCAAGAGTAATGGTCACAAACTCCTGGAAGACTGTTTCAGGCTTAACACTAGGAAAACCTTTTTCACAGTCAGGGTGTCCAGACTGTGGAATAGGCTCCCTCCAGAGGTGGTGCAATCACCCAACCAGGAAATCTTCAAGAGGAGACTGGAAGGTCACCTTGCTGGGGTTACCTAACCCCAGTTGTCTTTCCTGGCCAGTGCAGGGGAGCTGGACCCGATGATCTTGCAAGGTCCATTCTAGCCCCTTATGATCTATGCATCACTTAAGACTTTAGGTCAAATTCAACATTACTATCAGTCAACACAAATACACAGACATAAGTGGATCTGAATCCCTAAAAACAGCAGTAGATTTGAATTTATGCTCTTTAAATCATCTATGGTTAGATAACAAGTGCAGAAACAATTTTTCATTATGGAACCTTCTTCAGCCTTTTATTAAAAATCTGAAACCAGCAATAAGGATTATTAACATGCTACCATTCATTGAAATGATAGCACATTTGTGTTTTATTTTCTTTCAATATTCCAGCCATAGAAATACCAATTCAGCTCATATATTTATCAAAATGTTTTAGTGTCTTTCACATTTTCATTATTCTTGCACCATTAACAGAACTATTTGCATGAAAGAAATAAAAAAATGTTTTCTTACTGATCCATTACAGGTTACATTAATAAATACAGGGGAACTTTTGTGGATTAGAACTTTTATGGTATACTCTTTACTTCTAATTTGTCATTGGTATTATTGCTATAACAGGTTGCCTCACAGATGTCTGAACATTCTATTAATATCTAACAAACAATGTATTGGAAACTGAATATGAAATGTGTACCATTCTCTATTTGCAGAAATTAATGTACAGTATTTGGGAAAAAAGCAAGATTTACCATCATTAAGTTGATGGCAACTGATACTCATACCATCTGAAATCTATTTGAATAATGCACACTGCTATTTCTTGCAAGTTGCATACAACATTTTTGCTAGCATACAAAATGACAAATACTTTTTTTCCAAGAAGAAACTGATGTAGATGTGCATATGTGAAAAGTCTAAGTGTAATTTTATGTTTCATTACACTGGAAAAATGTAGAGCCCAATCTTCCAAATAACTTTACTCAACAAGAAGCTGCATTAAAATCAAAATGTGACTGAATATTATTCATGGGCAAAAGTGTTTGCCATTTGCTTGAGTAAGACCAGTAGGTTTAAGTTCCATGTTATTTAGTGTATGTCACTATAATTTAAGATGATTTTAGTGCAAAACACTATTCACAGATTATTATGTATGTTGGATCTACTGCAATTTACCAAACAAAGAATCTAGCATATTTCCTTTTGTCAGAAATATCAGTCTTTAGCCATTTATTTCTTGGTTATGGGAGTAAACATTTGATTGAAACAGGTTTGGGTTACATCTATAAGTAAAATTTTACACACAAGGGGCATATGCTAAAAGAACATTATATAATTTACAAAAATCAAGCACTGAGACATTAGGAGATGCCAGATTCATGACAGCTGATGTGACTTTAATTCTGAGCAGTGTATATTGTGCCAACCCTGCAGCCCCAGAAACTGGCACAAGAAGCAATAGGAAGCTTCCACTTTTATATATGAAACTATAGGATTAGGACTGTTGGCTTGTGACCCTAAGGGAAGGAACAGGTAAAGAAGTAAGGAAACATCAACACTCTGGCAAGATACATTCAGCACCTTAACCTGCCCCCGCCTCCCCAAAGGTGTCCTCAAACAAGCCTTTAGTCCCTAGAGTGCTCAACAGCATCCTGAAGCTGCCCCCAAGTGTGAACCCAACTCCTTTAGCCCAGTCCTGGCAGACTGAGCTGGTAATATCACAACCTCCACTACGCACTCCTCTCTGTAGGGCTGACCCTGTCCCCTTAGTTCCACCCTGCTCTCTTTTCCCCTTAACTCTACTCTCAAGCTTCCTCTTCTTTTTTTCCCATGCTCCGCCAGCCCTTAGGGGTTTCTGGCAGTTGTAATACAAATTAAGTCAGCACAGCTCTGCAGACTGCCCCATGGTTCCTTCTGCTGTTACACACATTACATTCACATCCCATTACTGCCCCTTCTAACTGAATGTATCTCTGCATCCAACTGAAGTTACACTATGTAACTAAACCTAAACCACCTGGTATGTCTCCACACTCACTGGGTGCGTCCACACATGCAAGCACATGCACTTGCAGCTGCTCAAATAGAAGCAGTGCAAATTTGAGCCAGGGTTTTTTGCCTCAGTGCATGTGCTCGGACATGTACTTTGTTGTGGAGCAAATTGTGCCACTTGGGGCAAAATAACCCTTCCTGGCTCCTCCTGGATGTGCAGCCAGGGGGAGCTAGAGCCTGGGGCCAGCACCCGTGCTGTCCCCAGCAGTATAAAAAGCCGCCCTGGCAAGTAGCTCAGGGCTACTAGCTCTCAGGAGCTTCTGGGGCCCAGCCAATTGGTACCTGGAGACACTCCCCTTGTGCCAGCTGGACTGCTGAAGCAGCCCTGAGAGTTCCCTGCACCCTCTACCCACTGCAGCCGTCTGGCAGTGGGGGCTGCGGGCTGGCTGGGCAGCTATCACCCAAAAGATGTTCCGGGCATGGTGGCCTGATTTGAACTGTCAAAGCATGTCTTCCTGGCCCCATTTGGCAAGGAGGTCAGCTATAGCCAGATGGGTCCAAGGTGCCAGGTCTGAGCAAGCAGGGTCCTGCCACTGGCCTCCCTAGCAGGAATTCTGGTGTTCCCTATTGGATACCTGAAAAATCCCTGATAAAAAAAATCCCAAAGTCACTCTCTAAAATACCCTCAAATCCATGTTCCTCCACAAGTAAAACAAAAGACCACTATAAAGAGAGAGAGAGAGTGAGACAGAGACAGCAATAAGTTGGACAATGTTTTATTGATATATCTACAGTGTTAAAGCAAGTCTCATCATAATAATAGAGTGAACTCTAAATACAGGTTTAATCATGAATACATATTTTGCTGCCCTTCCCTGGGGTGATGAGGGGTTGGTCCCACAAAGGGTTGGTCCCCCCAAGAGGGGATTTAGCCCCTACAAAAGGGGTTCAGCCCCCACACAAAGGGTTCAGCCCCCCAACAGAGAGTTCAGCCCCTACACAAGGGCTATACCCCTCCAACAGGGGGTTTGTCCCCCACACAAAGGGTTTGGCAACCCAAAATGGGGTTCAGACCCCTAACAGGGGGTTCAGCACTATCACAAGGGGTACAGCCCTCCAACAGGGGTTTCATCTCCCACACAAAGGGTACGACCCACCAGTGGGGGCCAAATGGCCCCTGCAGGGGCTACCACCCCCCTGCAAGGCCCACATGTCCCACCCCAGCCCCCCCAATTGCTGTCCCACCTGGCCCC
>NW_005841987.1:2601967-2624659 GCF_000455745.1 Alligator sinensis
AAGGCTGGGGGAGTGGATGGGGCCATCAGGGGTCCCCCCCCACAGTCCCTTTCCCCGTCCTCCAGCCCCCCGACCCCTTACTCACTGGCACCGGAGCCCTGGTGTTGAAACATGTGGTCTGACCGGCCGTATGTTTCAGCACCAGGGCGAGGGGCAACCATAGAGACACTCTGACAGCCAGAGTGTCTCTATGGAGGACCCAGCCTCCTGCCCCACTTCTTTATACTTCACTTTTTTTAGACCCCTAGATATCCTGGGGTCTAATTTTCTCCCTGCACTGCAAACTTGCAGCGCGGGGAAGATTTTTTTGTTCCTGCACGTGCCTATTGCCTGCCTCAAAGTTGTTGATGCTCCCACTGTGGTCTAGCTGGGGATTCAGTGGTTTTGGACCCTCAAGGGCTCTGGTAGGTTTTGTCTATCCTCCGGTGTACCCAGCCTTCATCCTACCCCATGTACTTGTTTATTCTTACTGTCTTCATTCCAATCAGGCCATGGGTCCCTCCCCACATTTCTTAATCTAGAAGCTTCCTCAGGCAGCACACTATTAGAACCACTCGGAGCTATACTGGTGTGAGTTCTGTTGTGAATCCTCTGCCAACTTTTTGGCTGCTGACAAGCAAGCCTCCCTAGCTGTTTTGTCATGCCAGAGTTTCTGTCCTGTGAACACACACAGGTTTCATCCTATTATAGTACACTACAGATGTTTGTCCACTTGGTCTGCTTGCAAGCTCATATAAGATCTCAGACAATTTCCTAAAGGGTGTATTAATGGCAGTAAACTTCTTACACAGTTTTGGACACTGTCCCTACCCCCTGGTTTTGTTCCATACCCAAACAAACCCTCCTGGTTCATATACCTGTCCAGTGACCTTGAGGTTATAGCACTCTTTTTGCCTTTGTGTGGCTTCAGCCCACTGTCTGTTTAACAGCTTGGCTAACTGAACTCAGATATCTTGCCATCTCTGTAACATTATTCAAATGGATTGTTAAATTCTTCTGATACACTTACTCCAGAGACCACAACAAGTAGGCAAATCTCCCATCCAAACACTACCATATATGGTGTACATCTCTTAGGTGACTGCACACTTTTACAGTAGGCCATCATGACAGAAGGTCATCTACAGGATAAAATAGTTGAGTTTCAAAATTGCTCCCCTAGTCAATGTGTAGTGATCAAGGTACACCATGGTAGTACACAAATCTCTCAACAAACACCTTTGCCACAGTCTGAACCCCCTGATCAGGAAAGGGTATGCTTCTGCCCATTTGTCTTGTATACCAATCTACCAGCCTTCTGGCTTCTCCTGTATTCAGGGTTGGTTCACCCCTGGCTACTTCTACTGCTGACAGTGGTTGTATCCCCACTGCTCCAGCTTTAGCTTTAACTTCCACTATGTAAGGCCTATGCAACAAGGCATCAGCATTGTAGTGCTGCTCCCAGGCTGATGCACTACTTGGTAGTCCAAATCAGCCAGCTGGTCTAACCATCCAGCTCATTGTCCTTTGGGCTGTTGGAAATTGTTCTGCCACCAAAGAGAACTGTGGTCTTTTCTTAATGTGAAGAGTTTCCCCAGGAGGAAATGTTGAAAATGTCTGGTAAAGGCCACCATAGCAAGTAGTTCTTTTCTTGTACTTGCATATTAGCACTCAGCTTTGTTTAAGGTTCAGTTTTCACAGGCCAGTACCTTTTCCTGGCCTCCTTCAACTTGTGACAAAACAGTTCCAATGCCAATATACAAGAAGGGTAACTGAGGGTCAGGATACACCAAGATACAGGATGATATGGCTTTAGCTCTATAAAGGCATCTTGACATTCCCTGGTCCAGATTAACTCTGCCCTATCTCAGAGATTATGTAAGGGACTTGTAATGGTAGCGAAACTTGCCACAAATCTTCTACAACTGGAGGCATCAAGAAGCTGTGCAGTTCTGGTACATTTCAAGTACTGGTCATGCCTTGACCATTTCTTCCTTCTCTGGATCTGGGCCTATCCCCTCTGTAGATATCACGTGTCCTGAAATGTTACCTTCCCTGCAGAAAAACTGATATTTTCAAGGTTTAATTTTTTTTCTTCAGCTTCTTGAACACTGTTTTCAGTTTCTGCAAGTGCTGCTGAAAGGTTCAGCTTATTACAACGATATCACTCAGGTACACCAGGCAGGATGTCCCTTGCAAATCCACTAAGTTGATATATATCAGTCTCTGACATGTACTAGGAGCATTACATAAACCAAAAGACAAAACACTGAACTCAGAAAACTCCTTTGTAGTGCAGAAAGCTATCTTAACTCTGTCCTCTGGGTGTACGTCCATTTCCCAGTGCCACTAGTCAGATCAAGGGTGCAGGACCATCAAACTTTGGCCAGGAGATCTAGTGTGTCATCAGTTCAAGGTAACATCACTCAGTCTATAATAATCCAGACTTGTGTACACCCCATTTTTTTCTGCACCAACATCACAGAGGCACCCTATGGGCTGAGAGAGGACCTGATGATGCCTTTTTCCTGATGATAAAACTCCTGCTGGAAATGGATGGCTACTCTTCTAGGCCCTGTTTGACAGGTTTGACATTACCAGTATGAGTCTGGTGCTTTGTTAAGCTGGTATGCCTTAGGTCATCGTCTCTAAGACTGAGTACATAGCCTTTACTTGCTCAGGTTCCAGGTCATGATGACTTAACTTGAACTTGTGTTCCAATTTTCCTTCAGTCCGTTGAAGGTTATCACCTGGATCTCTAAGGCTTTAGTCTAGTCTAGCTCACTACTCTTACAGCAACCAACCTCTGTGATCCAGGGTCCTCCTGCAGGAAAGCCACACCTGGACTCAAATGTCAAATTACAGCACCTTGATGTGTAACCTGTGGTTCTGTCAATGTTTTAGTAACATGCACAGGAATTTCACCCCTGTCGCTCCTACTTATTGCAGTTCTCACTAGGAATCCCAATTCCTTAGCGGACTTAGGTTCAAATAAGCCCTCCTCTCCTTCACAGCACCATCTCTTCCATTTGCCAGTGAGCATCATCTCACTTCAAGGAGCTACTGTTAGATTCTTCTCCACTACTACTTTGCATGCCTTCACTTGGCCATCTGTAGCATACAAGGGGAAACGCCTCCCCAGGAAGGAATATGAGCAATCTGCAAAATTCATAGTGATCAGATAATTTTTTTGGAAGTCAGTGCCTAAGAAGACATCTTGATTGGCATCCTTTGCTACAAGAATTTTACATGGCAGCTTTAGACCTTGAGACATTAGTTGGGCTGTGTGTGTTCTCCCCTTCCAGGAGGGATACCTCCTCCTCCATAGTAGTCAGATTCCCTGATCAAACGCCACAAATTACCAACACCACAAACACAAAAAATTTCCATTTTTCTATAAAAAAGCATTAGGGTCACAAGTCAACAGGCCAAAGGGAAGGAAAAGGTAAAATGTAAAGAAACATCAACGCTGTGGCAACATATATTCAGCACTTTAACTTCTCCCCTACACCTCTGGAGGTGTCCCCAAACAAGCCTTCAGTCCCTAGAGCACTCACACAGCAGCCTGCAGCTGTTCTCAAGTCTAAGTCCATCTCCTTCAGCCCATAGCCCTGGCTGACTGAGCCACTGAGAACTCCAGCTCCACTGTGCACTACTCTTCTGTGTAGGGATGACTAACTTCCCTGTGCATGCTGCTCTCTTTTCCCCTTACTTCACCCTCAAGCCTACTCCTCCTTTTCCCCTTGTCCCCCTACTACCCTCCTGCAGCTCTTGAGGGTTTCTGGGAGTTGTAGTCCAAATTAACAGTCAGCAGAGCTCTGCAGACTGCCCCCTGGTTCCTTATGCTGTTTCACACATTACATTCACATTACAATATCTTTCCAGCCACTGAATGAAACAGGGTTGGTGTTTAGAAAACCAATGAGATTATGGGACCAAAGGCCTTTTTATAATGCAAATAAAAAAGGCACCAAATTAAGCAGGTGTTTATGTGTGTGCGTGTGTGCACAGTCATGTGTGCACCCTGTTCCAGTGGTGTCACAGAATCATTTTTCAATGTTGCCATCTTAAGTTTTAGCCTGAAAAAGGGTTAAGGTGCTGTCTTTTATAAAAGTTTCAAATAATAAACCAGACTATTAAATATTCTGTTTTATTATTAATATGAGTTTATAGAGGCATTACCAATAGATTGCTCAGTTCAGAAGAGTGCTATTAACATTTCCCAAGGTATTTTTGTTCCTTTAGACAGTCTAATATAAGGAGGTTTGGGGAGATGGCATTTGGGACCTTGCTGCTTTCTGTGGCCTATGAGTAAAAGTGATGAGACGGCAATAAATATTTACAAATATGCTTTGAGATGAGCTAATTTCAGTGCATATTCATAGTCTATAAATTCATAATTATTCACTGGTTTACAAGTAACATATTTATATATGCAAAGAACTGTTTGTCAAAAATATCTGAAGAAAAAGGTAGCATGGCAAAAGGTTTTAAAATTATAAAAGAAATAAAATGAGTTGGAAGTTAGCATAATGTTTATATTAATGAAAATCATTATTGTCTGAGCATTTTTACAATACTTTATTTTTTTAGGTTGATAACATAGGCAGACGTACTATGATGTATTTTTTATAAAGTGTTTGATTATTCACTTTGATTTCCTGAAGGCTTTAGCTTCTAATTTACTCAGAAGAGAGTGATCAGCTTAAGTCCCATGTGGAAAATCTAGAATGATACTTTTTATGCAGACCCATTATGGTCAGCAGTGTGGTGTAGTATGATAATATGCAACTAACCTTCATAAGACCATGGAAGTATTCTTTGGTTTGTGATACAGCACTATGTTGTAGCCTATATTACATTATTAATAGTCCTAATAGAAGAGCTAAAATGCAAATGATTTGTTTAACACCCTTAAATTTCTAGACAGGGGCTGATTAAATGGCACTGAATTTTATCCTAATTTTGACTTTGCAAATTGCAAATACAAAGAAATGTATCTTAGAGCATTGCCCATTTATAATATCTATACCATATCTTGTCTTTTAACTTTAAAATACGTTGACTGTCACTGATTCTACCATTATTTACGTCAGGCTTTAAACTAGCTCAGACAGGGGATGGGGAGGAAGAAGAAGGAGAACATCAGGAACCTGCAATCCATGGGACAGCCAGCAGTACAGCACAGGTGAACAATAAGCAGGTAAGCAATAAGGGGCCCATTGGGCATCAGAACCGGGGGGCAACAAAGGTGCCAGTCACAGGGCTCAAGTGCCTCTACACCAATGCTAGGAGCATGGGGAACAAGCAGGATGAATTAGCAGTCCTAGTGGACTCCAAGATGAACATGAGTCATCAGTGTGATGAAGTCATCAGAAAAGCTAACTGCACTTTATCGTGCATCAGCAGATGCATGATAAACAGAGCCAAGGAGGTGATACTTCCCCTCTATCGGGCGCTGGTCAGACCGCAGGTGGAATACTGCGTTCAATTTTGAGCTCCACACTTCAAGAGAGATGTGGATAACCTGGAGAGGGTCCAGAGGAGGACCACTCGTATGGTTAAGGGCTTGCAGACCAAGCCCTATGAGGAGAAACTGGGGCACCTGGACCTCTTCAGCCTCCACAAGAGAAGGTTGAGAGGCGATCTTGTGGCTGCCTATAAGTTCATCATGGGGGCGCAGAAGGGAATTGGTGAGGCTCTACTCACCAAGGCGCCCCTGGGGGTCACAAGAAATAATGGCCATAAGCTAGCAGAGAGCAGATTTAGGCTGGACATTAGGAAGAACTTCTTCACAGTTAGAGTGGCCAACTCTTTCCTGCCTACGCAGGGGGTTGGACTCGATGATCTATTGAGGTCCCTTCTGACCCTAACATCTACGAATCTATGAATTATTTGCCTGACCTTTTTTGATATTCTTGGAGAACTGATAAAATTGTTTTGAAGCTGATCTATAGTGTACATTAACTAGTGAAATTTCCACAGGTGAAATTTATCTCAGCCAACATCCTTCTCCAAGATTTAATTAAAAAGTAAATACATTACCTCTTAGCTTGTTTTACATGTACACACATACATATATAGATCATTGTTTAATACCTTCCATCATGTTCATTCATATCAATGTAAACAAAGAATCAGCCAAGGAGGAGGTTCTTGAAAGGCCCTGCTAAAAGAGACAATCTCTGGTGTGCCTCAGTGAGACATTCCCTGACCTCCCTGATGATCTTTGATGGCTAGAAAATGGCATTTCAAAGTTTGCTTTTGGGAATTGGCTTATAGTTAAAAGTAGATATGCATTAGAATAATAGTCCAGGGAAACAGCAAATGTTAACTGGTTCCTAAAAAGTCTGTCTGTGACAAAGTTTCTTCAAGACCTGCTGTGTCTGATATGGGCAAGCAGTGAGCAGACGCACAGGCTGAGGATTTAAGCCATGTACTACACTGTTCCGTAACATAAGGTGGCACCTGACCACAGTGCACAACTGCAGGGCTCTTGAGGTTTCTGTTTTTGGTGAATGGATCAAATTAGAAGAGTGGGAAAGCCCAAATTAAGATGTGTGCATGGTTTCTGAAACATGGATTTCTGAAACAAAGGATTATGCTGAGAAGACAAAACGTGGACAGTATGACAACCACAGAGAGACCAATCAGAGATAGCCAGAGATGAAGAGTCATCATCAGGGGAAAAGAATACAAAAGAAGGAATTTCAGAGAAGCAAAGGGTCTGCAAATGGGGAACCCAAGGCCACCATGGACAGAAGGCAAACCACAGCCTGTCTCATCCACTCCACTGGGAGGGATGGACCTCAGCCTCTAACCTCTAGGCTGCTGACATCTGACATTCAAGAGAGAACCTCAGGGTGAAGCTCGCGCATTGGCCAGACATACCATGACTATGATGACAGCTCTCTGACTGATAGATATAGAATTGTTTGCATTATTCTTATCTGCTATCACTGTGTGCCAGTAAAATTAATCTATTATCAAATGGAGAGGTCATGATTGGTCTGAGGGTTTGAGTCTTCCTGGAACAAGGTATTTGGGTCAAATACCGTGCCAACAATGTTGACATCATTGAACACCTTGGGCGTATCCACATATGCAAGCATGTGCACTTGCAGCAGCTCAAATAGAAGCAGTGCAAATTTGAGCCGGGGCTTTTTGCTTCAGCACATGTGCTCGGACATGCACTTTGGTGTGGAGAAAATTGTGCCACTTGGGGCAAAATAACCCTGCCTGGCTCCTCCTGGATCTGCAGCCAGGGGGAGCTAGAGCCCGGTGCCAGCACCTGTGCTGTCCCCAGCAGTATAAAAAGCTGCCCTGTCCTGGCCTCAGCAGTATAAAAAGCCACCCTGGCAAGTAGCTCAGGGCTACTCGCTCTCAGGAGCTTCTGGGGCCCAGCCAATTGGTACCTGGAGACACTCCCCTTGTGCCAGCTGGACTGCTGAAGCAGCCCTGAGAGTTCCCTGCACCCTCTACCCACTGCAGCCGTCTGGCAGTGGGGGCTGCGGCCTGGCTGTGACCTGCAGTGTACCTGCCAGACCCAGATGGGGACTACACAACCAGTAGAGGCATCTACCACCCTGGGCCAGCTGCCAGTGGACAGTGGTTGCAGGGGTGGCCTCTCTGTGGCACTACTGGCATGTGTGGATCACCTGGAAGATGTTCTGGGTGTGGTAGGTGGCCTGCTTTGAACTGTCAAAGCATGTCTTCCTGCTCCCATTTGGCCAGGAGGTCAGCCACAGCTGGATGGGTCCAAGGTGCCAGCTCTGAGCAGGCAGGTCCTGCCACTGGCCTCCCTAGAAGGAATTCTGGTGTTCCCTGTTGGAAAACTGAAAAAGCACTGATAAAAAAAAATCCCAAAGTCACTTTGAAAAATACCCCCACATCCATGTTCCTCCACAGGTAAAACAAAAGACCACTATAAAGAGAGAGAGAGAGAGAATGAGACAGAGACAGCAATCAGTTGGACAATGTTTTATTGATATGTCTTACAGTGTTAAAGCAAGTCTCTTATCATAATAATAAAGTGAACTATAAATACGTTTCATGAATTCATGAATACATATTTTGCTGCCCTCTCACAGGGTGATGGCTCCCACACAAGGGGTTCGGACCCCCAACAGGGGGTTCAGACCCTACAGAAGGGGTTTGGCCCCCCCAACAGGGGATTTGGCCCCCACACAAGGGGTACGGCCCCCCAGTGGGGGACAAATGGCTCCCACAGGGGCTACCACCCCCCGGCAAGGCCCACATGCCCCACCCCAGGCCACGTGGGACAATTGCTGGCCCACCTGGCCCCCTCCCCCAAGCCTCACCCCCCAACTTGCAACCCCAGGGCCCCAAGGCTAGCTCCACAATTCCAGGCACCATCACTTAAAAAAAACAAACCAGAAAATGAACAGGAAAAAAAATGGGAAAAAAGCCTCTGCTTACCTTAGAAGCAGGTATGGGGGGGGATCCAGGGTCTCCTGGCAGAGCCCCCCAGACAGCACAGGACAGCAGAGGGGGAGCAGGGCCTGGGCTGGGGCTGCTGGGGCTGTCACCCTGTCCAGGACCATGCAGGCGGGGGCCCCAATCAGGCAGACGACAGCCAGACTGGAGGTAAGTGCAGGGTTTTTCTTTTTGTTTTTTTAAACTATGGGGTGTGGGGGCAGGGATTGGGGAGGCTGGCAGGGGAGGGGCCGGTCGCAGGAGGGGTCAGGGGCCTTGGGGGGGCTTGTTGGGGCCAGCCAGGACATGGGTCAGGTTTCTCAGGGGGGCTGGCAGGGCAAGGGGCCAGCCACATCAGGGGGAGGGGTCCATGGGGGGCTGGTGAGGGGAAGGGCCGACCAGGGCAGAGGTTGGAGGCTGTGGGAGTGGGTGAGGCCATCTGGGGTCCCCTCCATGGTCCCCTCCCCCCATCTCCAGCCCCTCTGACCCCTTACTCACCAGCAATGCAGCCCTGGTACTGAAACATGCAGCCTGGCTGGCTGCTTGTTTCAGCACCAGGGCATGGGCCAACCATAGAGATGCTCTGGCAGGACCCAGCCTCTGTGTCCTGCCCCTTTTTTTTTAAACTTTGATTTGATTTTTTTTAGACCTCTGGATATCAAGGGGTCTAATTTTCTCCCCACACTGCAAACTTGCAGCACAGGGAACATTTTTTCATTCCCACATGTGCCTGTTGCTCCGCCTCAAAGGGGTTTGAGGCTGGGCAAGATGCATACGCGTGCTTGTCTGGACAGAAAGCAAACACCACTGAAGCCATTACGCAACACTGCACTAAGGACTACTTTGCAGATTCACCAGCTTATAAACGGCCTTTGAAAGCCATTAGGCAGATGAAATAAAACAAAGCATGTAGTCCTAATGGATTATCAGCTGAAATCTATAAGCAAGCCCTCTCACCAACTACATGCCATTATTCTGAAAATATGGAAACAAACAAATTCCCAGTGACTTGAGAGATGCCAAAATTGTTACCATACTCATGAAAGATCAGATTACAGCAATTATCATTGCATTCTTGTCCATACCTGGTAAGATTCTCACCTACATTCTCCTCATTAGACTCACTGCCATCACTAAAAAGGTTCGACCTGAGTCCCAGTGTGGTTTCAGAGCACTCGGAGATACAATAGATATGATTTTTGTTGCTAGACAACTGGAGAAGTGAAACTGAGCAACACCAAGATCTTTACCTGGCCTTCATTGACTAATGCATTTGATTTAATCAATCCTATGGAAGCTTCTGGTGAGATTTGGATGACCTGCAAAATTTGTTAACATGATCAGAATTCTTCATGACGGCAAGCAGCCTAAGCAATGGTTTAGAAACAAACCCTTTCATTATTAGAATTGCAATCAAGCAAGGATGTGTGATTATGCCAACACTCTCTTCCAGCTACATTACAGATATTTGGCATGTCATTGCTGACAGACTCCCAGCTGGAGTCAGCATTCCAGCACCACATGGACAGAATTGTCTTTAACATCAACTGGTTACATTCCAAATACAAGATAACCAGCACCTCCATTACTGATCTTCAATATGCTAATAATTTTGTTACGTGTGCCCACTCAACTGAAGAACTCCAGGTAACTCCTGACTGCTTCTGTGAAGCATATGAACTGCTTGGACTCACTGTCAACTCCATGAAAACCAAGATACTTCACCAGTCAAGCCCAAACCAACCAACCACTCCACATATTACAGTAAGAGAACAATCCTTGGACAATGTTGAGCGTTTCCCCGATCTGAGCAGCTAACTTTCCCAAAAAGTAAACACGAACAATGATATTGAACACCAGATAAAATCTTCCGTTGATGCCTTTGCATGTCTCTGAAAATGCTTCCGCTGTTATCCCTCCCCCATTGAATGGCCATAACACTGGAAACACCTGAAAGCTTTGGAACATTACCATCCACAATGTCTTTGGAAAATCTGATATTTCATTTGGAAGGGCAGAAGAATGAATGTCAGTGTTCTGATTCAAGCAAACATCACTAGAATTGAAGCCACATATATACAGCACCAGCTCTGTTGGACAGGACATGTCATAAGGATGCTTGACAGCCAGCTCTCAAAACAGGTCCTACACTCCCAAAACACCGATGATCACCACTTTAATAAGGTACAAAAGCAGAGATTCAAGGACACCTTGAAGGCCAATCTGAAGAAATGTGATATTAAAGTCAATACCTAGGAGACTCAAGCTCTGAATGATTCCCAATGGCATCATGATGTATGACAAGGCATTGATCATTTTGAGAAAACTTACCTCACTATAGGGGTGGATAGATGAGAGAGACAAAAGGGAAAGAACAGTGACCCCAAATCACCTGGATCCTCTCCTTCCTGGAACTATTTGCCACATGTGCAGTTGAATTTGTGGATCATAGATCGCCATTAACAGTCATCTCCAGACTCAACAATGACTTCCCCATTCATTGGAAGACTAATCCTCGTATCAAAAGACTGCCAACAATAATCTCTCCCTCTCTCTCTCTCTCTCTCTCTCTTTCTCTCTCTCATTCACACTTCTCCTCCCCCACACCAAATAATTTTGACTGAATGAATCTTAATGTTGGATCTAACAACAAAACTCTAGCTTACCTGTGCACACAATTTCATATCTTTTTCCGATATAAAAATCGCCCATTTGGCTAGGGTTCTCTCCTTCAGTCATCAGGATATCAGAATGGCAGTGTGTGTACCTTGATATATTGTTCCTCCTCTGATTGATGTTTACATCAGCAAATCAAGTTAGTCAGCATTTGATTGGCATTATCATCAGGCTACAGAATAGTTTTGACAGAAATAATGCAATTTTCAAAATCACCAAAAAGAGTTATGTTACCAATGTCCATTGGACTTGGCACCTAACTATGGTTTTTATCAATCCCTAATAAGCTCTTGGTTTAATATGTACTGATACACATTACTACTTATAGCCTGGAAATTCCATTCACTTGAGGTACATCTATACAGTCCCATTAGTTTATTTGGCAGATGACAAAAAAATAGTTAACTGACATTTATATACAACATTATTTCCTGGGGCTGTCACATTGATTTCCTCCTGTGCTGACGTGCTTTGGAAGTTGCCTTTAGCAATTTTTTTTTTCCGGCTTGAGCAGAAAATGTACCAGAGAAGGAGAAAAAAAAATAGAAAAGAAAGGAGCAGAAGACATTTTACCAATTAGTTTCAAAGGAATTAATTTTAAAATAATTTACTTGAAAAATGAATGCATTTGATTTGAACATATTTTTTTCTAATTAATCATTAAATCATTATAAAATTCTGAATAATGTATTTAAATTACATTTAATTTAACTTTGTTTTCTGGCTTCATATAAGAGACATGTTTCTGAAGCACTTCAAAAACCAAAGGTGTGACAAGCAGAATAAATATCTTGCAGAAATTAGATGTTAAATAAACGCAACAAGCAGAACCAACCACTTTCTAATTCAAATTCTGAGTTAATGTAATAACTTATAGAAGCCTCCAAAATCTTAACACAAGGAATTTGACTTGTGAGGTATTTTGACAAAGTATTTTCCATTTTTTCACAACCTTTTTTCATGGATTATGTGATAATTATTGAGATGCAATTTATGAAATTCTGAGAATGCCGGCTCTTTACAAACTAAACTGTGCAAAAGACAGACAGGCCAATCTGCTATGAAAAACCATCTGAACTAGCAGGAAAAAGAGCAAAAACTGTAGAACTGTAGGGAGAAACTCATTAAAATGAAAATGTCCAATTCTCATTGCTGCCTATTCTGTTTTTAGATTTTCTACAATCTCTTCATACTGTAAGACATCTGGAAATTACCACAGTGATAGGGTAAGTTCCCTGAACAGATGTTCTCAGAGAGAGGTATTTAAACAAGATGAGGGAAGAATAACAGCCAGAAACTAAGCACTTAAATCTGGGATCAATTTTGGTTTGATCAGTCCCTCTCTGCTTTTCTCTCAAAGAGCCAGGAATGAGCCATGGTCAAGTTAATGCAGTGGCCATTCCTTTTCCCTTCAGTCCCTAGGTTTTCTCCATAGCTGGCTGTCAGTCTTATCTTCAAACTATTAAGGGCTCAACATGCTCTTGGAATCATTCTTCTGAATTTTATTGCCTGACAAAGGGATGGAATGGGAGAAGTCTGTAATGCTACCCCTTTGAAGAAGACACCTACAGGTCAACCTAAGTCAACCTAAATCAACCTAAATCCAAGACAATTCTGAATTTAAGATTCCTCACCACCATAATTAGATTCTAGATATGGAAAATGTATAAATTTGTTATAATTTTCCATGTCTAGAATCTAATTTTTAGATGGCTGTCTTGAATTCATTCCCCACCCCCCCAGCACACACCACAACAGCAGGGAAGCAGCAGCAGGGGCATCAAGTGGTCTGACCCCTGCCTATTGCTACTTGTCCATCCCAACCACTTGCCCTCCCAGCTGCCTCCCCATCCCCGGTGCCTGTGCACCCTATGCTTGCCCCTGAGGTGCCTGCACCTCCTGCTGACTACCCCCCAACCACTTTGCTCTCCTGACACTGCCACCCCATTTGCCTCCTTCCTGCCTGTCCCCCACAATACCTGTTTTCCTTTCTTGTGCACTTTTCCTTCTGCCTGCCTCCCCTGACATGTGCCCATCTCCACCGTGCTTGCACCCCCCGGCATCTGTTTCTTCTTGCCTGCCCCTGCATTATCTCCCCTGCTTGGCCCCATTGCTGCCTGCTCCCATGTGTTGCCTGTCCCACTCTACCTGCCACCTACCTATTTCTTACAGCTGCTTCAGCTGGGGGGAGGGACCACACAGCACATGTTGCCTCCAGACCCAGCCTTGCCATGCAGTGGCAGCAGCAGCTTCAGCCCCAGCCTGGGGGCCAGGGCCAGAGCTGCTGCCACTGTTGCACAACTGAGCTGAGCCCAGAAGCAGCATGTGCTGTGCACTCCCTGTCCAGCCAGAGCTGGGTCCCAGCAGGGGCCAGAGCTGCAAGGGGAAGGGAAGGCAGTGGAGGAGGGTGGCAGTTGAAGAAGGAAAGCAGAGGCCTCGGTGGCCAAGTGGCTGTAGTTCAGCCTCTAACCCCAAACTTGGGGCTGGAGTTAGGGCTGCAATCACGGCCCCCTCCTTGTACTTCAATCTAAGACAGGGGGCTTCTCCCCCCTCACCTGTTGAATGGGGTGGGATGGGGGGTGTAACTAGTTATAGATTTAAGTAAATACAGTGATGATAATAATACTCAACTTTTATTGTTTACTTATAATAAAAAACCTAGGATCAACTGATGAGCTACTTGACAGTATGCTGGGCAATAGTGATGCACAGTAAAAAAACCCCAATCTTGCAGAGTTTACAAAATGAACAAGGCAGCAAAGAAGAAGATGAGAACAGTAAAGCAAACAAACCATCATAAGAATTATGCACCTGCATTCAGGCATATCCATTTGTGGTTCAGAAATATCTTTCAGGACTTCATAATCAGGAAAGTTTGTTGTGTTTTTGTTGGACAACAACTGGTAGTGTTGCTTTCCTAGACAATTTTAAATTAAAATTGTTTTTAAAGAAGCTTAAGTACAATTAAATACTTAGGGTGCTTGCAGATGGGGTGAGGAACAAGAAACCTGCTTTACTGAAAGGAACACCACACTAGCAAAACTGGGTTCTACAGCATCTGAATAGATTACTTGCTTTAGTGGGGCTTTTTTTGTGCTTTTATCTAATAGTTGCTTGAATCAGATTTACATAAAAGCACCAACAATGTGGAAGCACCCGATCTATACAGATGCTGCAGAGCTGGGTTGAAATAATGTGCTGCCCTTTCTGGGCATGCACTGGGCTCAGCCCAGAAGCATGCTGAGTTTAAAGTAAAGTGCAGGAGTTTTCTTGGTTTTTTGTAAGCAGCCTTGGTTAAGGGTGCTTTTTGAAATCAGGTCCTTACTAGATAGTTCCAAATACTTTGATAAATTTCTCATTTAATTGCTGCATACTGGATGGGTTCATGGGAAACATATATTTATAAATGAACGTCTTTTTTAACCACACAGTGAAAGATCTTCAGGTATTAATTATTCTCTGAATAATGGTCCATCCAAAATGTTCAGTAATTGAAAGAGACAACTACATGTTAAACATGAGGGAAAATCCATATATTGGAGAGGATTTCAACCAGTACAAATGGAAAAAATAGCACTTTTTGAAATAAAACAAATAGGTCTACTATTAAAATCCTCTAAGACATTTCCATCAAGCAAGCATGTTTAATTTATAAATCAATCATTAACAGAAGATACATCTAATTGGTCTTTGCTAATTGCTTTAACCATAGTTAAATTCACTAAGTAAAATCAATTAAAACATTATATCAAAAACTAGTCAACTTTGAATTAGAAATTTTGTCCATGATGTTTTTGTAAAACACCACTAAATAGGTGACATGCAATGCATGATAATGTCTTTTGCATTTCATGTTAGACTAAATATTTTATTTTGACCTATGGGTTTCTTAAAATATATTAAGCAGACACAACTGTTTTGTTAAATTAAATAGAGACAAGTATTTAATTACTTTGGCTGTCTGGTAAGTTTTAACCTGTGAAAGTAACAATCCCGAAATTCTTAAAATACATTTCCAACACTGAGTGTCATTTAGCATTACTCTAGTGATTTCACTGCATTCAGGAGGTTACAAAGTCAAGCCCAGCCACCCCTGATTGAATGAGAATTGCACATTAGTTCGAGAATAAGTTTTCTAGAGGTTAAAGTAGCAGTCTAGGGAAGCCAAGATACATTTGCAAGAATACTTAAAATGGTGATTAGGTAGTGAAGGAACTAACAGAGATAAGTAGTAATGGGAACAGTTAATTGCTCAAGTCATACCCTGTAGCTCATTACAGCTATTTTTATAGTTGTTGTAATAGGCACTTTTATGGTTTTGTTGTGGGTTGTGTTGCAAAATCCATGGATTCTACAAATGCTTATTATAACATGCAATATAGCTACCTCATTCCATGCATTAAATGCCCACACACAAACTACGTGGGTGAAACTATGCTTCAGAAAAATAAAAAATTTTCAGTACAGAAATGGTTTATTAACATTGGGTAATTCTTCACAAAACAATCATACCATCTCTAGCCTCACCATTCTTATCCCTTAAAGGAAATATACACAATGTCTTCAGAAGGTGGGCCTGGAAAGACAAACTGAACAGTTTTATGGCTCATTATTACTTCTCTCTCACTCTTCCCACTGATAACATCTCTTTGCTCTACAAGTGGCAATTGCCCACTTCCCTTTTAATAGGTCAAATTCATTAACTTAAATAAAATTCATTAACTTAAATAAAAGCAATTGTTCTAACTTGCATTTAACTTGCACTGTAATTGTCTCTTTCCCAGACCTGAGGAAGGACACTTGAAGCCCAAAAGCTTACCCCAACTACACAAGGTTTTTTTATTATTTATTAGATTTTTGCATAACCCTCCCCAGAAGGACTCAGGATGTTTTACAATAAAAGAGAAAAAGTACTGCAGAAACAGAATAAAATATTAAAATAAGAACCAGCAATCCCATCTCCTCAGCCCTCACCTAGAGGAAAAAGAAATTCCTGCTCCCTTGCCTCTGACGAAGGAGAACTTCCTTCCCTTCCCAACCTATATTCAATACCTCTTCAAAAGAAAACAATAAATTTCCCTCATCCATATACCTATACCTCCCTCTCTCAAAATCCATTTGCACAGCTGGGGAAGGGGGAGGGGGCTGCAGGAAGACGAGGAGACGCCATCAGGGCAAGGGGTGCAAAGGTAAGTAATGGGGGTCTTGCCATCAGGGCAAGGGGTGCAAAGGTAAGTAACAGGGGTCCTGATGGTCTGGCTAATCAGGGGGTGGGGGGGCACACAGTCTTGCAAGGCCTTAAATGCCTGTACACCAATGCTCGTAGCATGGGGAACAAACAGGAGGAACTCGCCCTCAGAATAGCTAGTTCAAATCCAGATGTCGTAGGGTTAACAGAGACATGGTGGGACTCATCCCATGACTGGGCAGTTAACATTAGGGGCTATAGGCTGTACAGGCGGGATAGAGAAGGCAGAAAAGGCGGGGGGGTGGCACTTTATGTCAAGGAGCACTACACATCCTCTGCCAGCAGTATGGGGTCAGGGGAAGGGCGAGCTGAAGTGCTCTGGGTCAAGATCCAGGGGGGGCAAGGCGAGAGGGATTTGACGGTGGGGGTCTATTACAGACCCCCCAATCAGGAGGAGGAGCTGGACAGGGAATTTTCAGGCCAGCTTGCGGAGACACTAAAAGCAAGGGATGTAGTTGTCATGGGCGATTTTAATTACCCGGACATCTGCTGGGAGGAGCAGTCAGCCGGGACGGACCGCTCCAGGAGGTTCTTGGCCGAGTTGCAGGACCTCCACTTGATTCAGGAGGTGCACAGTCCCACCAGAGGAGATGCTCTGCTGGACCTGGTCCTGGCCGCAGGCGACGACCTGGTAAGAGGCCTCCAGGTTCTTGACCACCTGGGCAATAGTGATCATCGCGTGCTGGAATTCACCATCCAGCGTAGAGTGTCAAGGGCCCGCAGCAAGGTGGTGGCCCTAGACTTCAGGAGGGCCAACTTCAGTGAGATGAGGAGATTAGTGGGAGAGGAACTGGGGTCCTTGAGGGCAGAGGAACTCAGCGTCCAAGAGGAGTGGTCGTTCCTTAAGGAAACGATACTCGGGGCCCAAGGGGTGTCCATCCCGACAAGAAGCAAGGCGGGCAGGAGTGTCCAAAAGCCCCCCTGGCTCACCAAGGGTGTCCGGGAATGCCTGCTTGCCAAAAGGGTGGCGTACGCCCGGTGGAAGGGGGGTGTAATCTCCAAAGAGGAGTATACCTCCTCTGCTCGGGCCTGCAGGCGGGCTGTTAGGAAGGCCAAGGCGGAGATAGAGCTCGGATTAGCGTCCAGGATTAAGGATAACAAAAAGTCCTTTTTCAAATATATTGGGAGGATGAAGAAGGCGCCGGGTAATGTGGGGCCCCTGCAGGATATGCGGGGCAATCTGGTGGTTGCGTCAGAGGATAAAGCGGACCTCTTTAACCAATTCTTCACCTCCGTTTTCTTGTGCAGGGACCGGGACTTCCCTGCTGTGATAGAAGCCGGACGCGAGGGGATCGCCTTCAGACCTCAGGTTGGGGAGGACCGGGTTAGAGAGCTTCTGGAGGGGCTGGACGCGTTCAAGTCAGCGGGTCCGGATGCTCTCCACCCCAGGGTGCTGAGGGAGCTGGCTGGGGTTATTGCAGGGCCCCTGGCACGGCTCTACGAGCGATCGTGGTGCTTGGGCCAGGTGCCAGACGATTGGAAGGTAGCTAATGTGGTCCCCATCTTCAAAAAAGGGAAAAGGGAGGACCCGGGCAATTATAGGCCCGTCAGTCTTACCTCAATCCTGGGGAAGCTCTTTGAGAAGATCATCAAGGAGCACATTTGTGATGGGCCGGCATCCGAGATGATGCTCAGGGGCAATCAGCATGGATTTATTAGGGGGAGATCATGTCAGACCAACCTGATTGCCTTTTATGATCAGGTCACAAAGGCCATGGATGCAGGTGTCGCGGTGGATGTAGTCTTTCTGGACTTCAGCAAGGCCTTTGACACCGTCTCTCACCCCATCCTAATTAGTAAACTAGGCGACTGTGGCATAGATGCCTACACGGTCAGATGGATTGCAGATTGGCTGAAGGGTCGCACTCAGAGGGTGGTGGTGGATGGATCATATTCGACTTGGGGGGAGGTGGGTAGTGGAGTCCCTCAGGGCTCGGTCCTGGGCCCTGCGCTGTTCAATGTCTTCATCAGCGATCTTGATGTTGGGGTGGAGAGCAACCTGTTTAAATTCGCTGATGACACCAAAATTTGGGGGGAGGTGAGCACGCTAGCAGGGAGAGAGAGATTGCAGAAGGATCTGGATAGGTTACAGGGGTGGGCAGACAGGAACAGGATGCGTTTCAATACGGACAAGTGCAGGGTGCTGCACTTGGGTAGTAGGAACCAGCAGCACACTTATACGATGGGGAACTCCCTACTTGAGAGCACGGAGGCGGAAAGGGATCTTGGTGTCATTATTGACTCCAAGATGAACATGGGCCGACAATGCGAGGTCATGGTTGGCAGGGCTAACCGGACCTTGTCGTGCATCCACAGGTGCATCTCGAGTAGAGCCAGGGAGGTGATCCTCCCCCTCTATGCGACGCTGGTCAGGCCGCAGCTGGAGTATTGTGTCCAGTTCTGTGCGCCCCATTTCAGGAGGGATGTGGACAACATGGAGAGGGTCCAGAGGAGGGCCACCCGCATGATCCGGGGACAACAGGGCAGACCCTACAGTGAGAGACTGCGGGACTTGAACCTATTCAGCCTCCACAAGAGAAGGCTGAGGGGGGACCTGGTGACCGTCTATAAACTCACTAGGGGGAACCAGAAGGGTTTGGGGGAGACGCTGTTTCCCCTAGCCCCTGCTGGCATAACAAGGAATAATGGGCACAAGTTGATGGAGAGGAGGTACAGATTGGACATCCGAAAAAACTACTTCACAGTCAGGGCGGCTAGGAGCTGGAACCAACTTCCAAGGGAGGTGGTGCTGGCCCCTACCCTGGGGATCTTTAAGAAGAGGCTGGATACTTACCTGGCTGGACTCATTTGAGTCCCGTTTTTGTTTTTAGGGTGAGTGGTTTTGTTTGTGTTTTTGGGTTGTTCTCCCGCCCTGGCGGGGGGGCGGGCTAGAAGATCTATTAGGTCCCTTCCGACCCTGAAACTATGAAACTATGAAGGGCATGGGACGAAGCCATGAGTGGCTCATCTGGGGGCGCGGGGGGCATACACCCTGAGAGAGCACGCGGGCCGTGTGCTCTGGATTTGCATGCGGGACAGGGGCTGGAGCTGGAGCTGGGGGATTTGTGCCAAGTTCTTCCCAGCAGCTGGGCTGGGCCATGCTGTACTTGAGATGGGCAGCAGCGGCACTAGTAGAAGGGGTTGGGGGGGCTATGGCAAATTTTGGGATGGCTGCAGCCCCCCAGTAGCCTCCCTCCCAGCTCCATCACTGCCACCCACCCCAAGCACAGCATGGCCAAGCCCCCCTACTGGGAGAAGCCTGGTGCAGCCCCAGAGCCCCAGTCTGCAGTGGCAGCCCACCCTCCCTATGCACAGATCTGGGGGAACACACCCCTATGCCCTCCTGGGGTGTGTGCTCCCCCTCCCCATGTCCCCCAGATGGTCTGCTGGTGGTTCTGACCTGTGCCCCACCCTGGCTGTGCAGCACCTGCCCCGCCCCAGTCCCAGCCCCACTCCCTCACTCACCGCTGCTGCAGCTGCCCACGCTGCCTCATCCCTGCTGCAGCTACTGGAGGTTCGTGGGGGGGGGGGGGCACATGCCTCCCAATCTGGATGCAGGGCAGAGGCAACTGCCACTGTGCAGCTGGCCTGGGAGCAACCCAAAGGCACTGTGTCGTGCCACTGGGCTGAGACTCACCCCCTGCCCACCCAGCAGTGGGATGCACATTGTGTCACACCAGTCCTGGGGCAGCTGCAGAGGGGCTTGGGGTGCAAAGCGCAGCATGAAGCAGCAGCCATCTCCACCTCATGTACAGATCAGGGAGGGACATGCCCCCCGGGCCTCTGCCAGAGTGTGCACAATGGTGGGAGCCCCCCGGACCTTTGGATGAGCAACCCAGGCTCTGATCCTCCCACCACCCAGCCCAACTGGGCCCCCAGTCACCTCAGTCCCTGCTCCTGCCTGTGCCCCACTCCCTCCCTCACCACAGGGGCCTCAATCTGGCCCCCACCCCTTCCATCCCCCACAGACTGACCTGCTGGCCTGGGCAGGGGGCGGCACGTGCACACGCATGTTCAACCCCCACAGCCTCAGATTGACTGTTGCTGTGTGATCAACAAGTTGGTTGCTATTGTCTGGTTGGTGACCACTGATTTAGAAGCTTTGCTTTCTACAGGCTAATAAAGCAAGCCACAGCTTTTGAAAGCTTATGCATTTAGTCTATAAGGTGCAAGTCTACCATGCCTTATATATTAAAGTGGCCATTGAAAACTTATTCTAAGTTTTCTGCAAGGGATTAAAAAGAGGGTGTGAAGGTTCATGATTAACTCTTGGGGAAGATGAACAGGAGAAAATGTGAGAAATGAAAGCTATCAGTGCAATCTGGCAGTCTGTACAAAAACTTTATCATGTAAATTAAACTGTAGGACTTGACAGGTAATTTTTGTTGAAAAGAAGAGCTTTGCAGCATGCTGAATCTGAGGTGCTACTGAAAGAAAATAATCATTTTATAGTTACAGGACAGCACTAATTTGGTGATACTGAACCTTCCTGTTCAAGGACAAGAACATTTACAGGACATGGCTATCATTGCAGAAGGAACACATCCTTAAGTATTTTTTTTTAATTCAAAATATCCAAATGGAAGGATGATGTTATCAGCAAGATGCTTCTAAAATATAGTTTTTTAGATTTTTCAAAATATCCTGGTTTAAGATAATCCAATTTTCTTTTATTTTTTAATCCCTTTTTTTCTTTGCATTTACCACTAAGTCACTGGGTTCTGTAACAAAGATGATCTTCACGTAAATTTGTCGTGCCAGTATTCTTGATTATGAGGTACAGTGTATGCTGGCTTGATGTAGAGGAAGGGATAAAGTTGTCTATGCTTCTTGGGAAAAAATAAGTCTATACATAGTCATTGATCTCTCAAAGTCTGGCTAGCAACATAAATATTTTTATACAAAAACTCTGTAATGACTTAACAGATGTTGAAACAACAGAAATGTAGTTTCCTAGAAAAAAGATACAATAACATAAGCAGTCACCATAATTCCACATGTATTTCCATGTCTCCCTAGCTAAAGGGGCTCAGAATGCCTTACAATGCATTAGCGAGTACTGTGCTGTATTGTAGACAGATAACAACAAGCAACCTGACAAACTTGCAATTCCAGATCTCTGAACAGAGCATCAAAAAAGGGTCTAATAGGGGAAGAACTTTAAGAGTAATCATTTTAAAAGTCCTGCATTATAATGATAAATGGGGGCTCTAAAGAGGTTCTTGACATTTTACTCTATAGAGGCTCCGTTACCTTCCGTGTGAAATATTGACCATAGGACCTTGTTACACCTTACACTGTGGGCCGTACAAATACTGATCTGTGTAAATGCTAGCTTGAATTTGGAGCAGTCATACTTCAGGCCAGCAGGGGCCTAAAGGACTGACTCCCTCTCTGGTCCCATTCTGGGCTTTGCCACTGCCACTACCCAACAGGGCTCCCCTCCTGTACCTACTGTACTCTGGGGCTCCCCCCACTAACCTCCCCCTGCTTACTCGTGGCTGCCTGTGCTATCTTTCCTTGGCAGCTGGGAGGGAAGGGTTAACCTGCCTGCCCAGTTGCTGCTGCCAGGCTGCTGCTCTTCTGGTTGAGCCTGCCCCAGATACAGAAGCAGAAGTGGCTGTTGGGCAGGTAGGTTAAGTCTTTCCTACCTTTTCCCTGGGACAGACAGCATGGGCATCCACAAGTAAGCAGGTGGGGAGAGGGAAGGTGGGCAGGAGTGGCAATGAGTATGCTGGGCTGGGTCCGGAGGCAGTGGGCCTGGTGTGAGCCAGTGGGGCGGGGGGCAGAGGCATGTTTACACTGAGGTTTAGCCTAGAGTGGCTAACACTGTGTTGTAATGCAAGCTGGGTAGCATGAATCAGATAATCTGCCCTGGAGTTGCATAACAAGTGCTTAAAACTAGTTTCAGGTGTTGATATGTGGACAATCCAGGGGTTAAGAGCTCCAGGAGCTGCTAAAATTACCATGTAACAAAGGCTTTAGAAAAGCTGATTTCTTATATGATGAAAGACAGTGGATTTGCCTGATTGCTCAAGTGCTCTAGAACCTGATTATCAAATCTGTACATGGATCTCCAACAAGATGTGAGATCAGTTATGAGGGAGAGTCAACAGTCTCAAATATCTTCTACTAGAAATCTGGATCAAATAGAAATAACTGATGTTAATGGAACGAAACTGATGCAGAATTGTAATCATAATAGGTGAATAATGCAAGTGAAATGAAAAAATGCATCAAAATGTTATTTCCTCATCCTTTCTTCTCCATAATTGGGCAATGTGGATAAAAATTAAAATGTGGAATGATAGAAGTATTTGCAGAACTCAGTAGTCTCCTTAATTTTTTCCCTA
>NW_005841987.1:2624669-2638607 GCF_000455745.1 Alligator sinensis
CCTACAATAATAGCCCATATTATTATGCATTTCAAAATTATTTGAAGCAATCTGGATTTCTGTTATGATTCACAGAAACTGGACAAGTTTTCAAACGTCACTGTCTTTTTGCCTTATAATTTTGAACTATAGCAGTGCTGCAAGTAAATACTTTATATAGCACTGAAGATGATTTAACCATCATTAATTGTCACTGTTTAAATAATAAATAGTTTAGATAAAAGTAGAAAGATGCATTATAAAGAAAACATCTATACAATATTATTTTGCAAAACTGTTAGAATTTTATTAGACCACTATATTGGGCTTTGATTTTTATTGTCATACACAAGTTTTTACATCAAAGATTTTAGTTTGACACTTACTTTTTCTTTCCATTTTATGATATTATTGATGTATAATTTAATGTAAGAAAATGTGGAATGCATTTGTTGATAAACAAGCTGCTTTGTTCTATATAGGATCATAGCTTTTTATATTTTTCTACATCAAATTTTCTAGCCCACATACTTGATCACAGCGAGACATTCTTCCTGAACCTGTACATACTTAAGTCAGTGGGAGTTTTGCAATTGATTTCAGTGGAAGCTGGACTAGCCAAACTGTTGGTAAGGTGCAATTTCCACACACGCCAATTTTATTAACTTCCTTAATAGCAAATTTTCAGAATTTAGTAGTTTGGCAAAAGTTTATTTCGATTTATAGTGCTATTAAACCACATTCACATCTCTAAAAATTGCCATCACAACATACTACAATTTCCATCTGCATTGGTGAGCAAGATACAGTGAGACAGGACTATATTAATCAGTCAACCAAGAAAGCCTGTACTGCTGCAGATTTGAATGTACAGGTTTAGAAAGGCAAAATCAGAGGGTAGCAAGGACAGCTAATCAGCATAAAAGGACAAAAGTTTGACAGCATTTAAGGAAAAAAAAACAAACCCCAACCCCAGGCTGGAGACTTATCTGTTAACAGAAACTGGGCAGCACATTCAGAGTGCAGCAACCTTTTGATGGCTGATCAGTATAAAGAATGGGATTAAATTCTATTGTGATTGAGGTTGTCTGGGTCTTCTACCTTGCACAGTAATGGTCACAATTTCTGTTGTGAATAGAATTGGCTATACAATTATACAAGGAGGGGAAAACAATTTAAAAATGAAAGTGTCACAATTTTCTGATTTTTCTATAAAAAAGTAACTTATATTTATGTCCTTTTATCCATTTTGCTACCAATTAACCCTACCCTATTTCAGTGACCAAACACAATTAGACAAAGCACAAAGCCTGAAAGGAAACATTATAAAGGAAGACCATTCATTAAATAATACAAATACACTATATCATAGCTTTATCTTAAAATAGTAGTAGTAGTAGTGATTGATGTAACCAAATATATTATATGTGTAACCATTCTGTGGGGAACTGGTCAGCAGCAACAAGGGCTGGGTTCAATTTTGGGGTACTCAATACATTTTACCTTGGCTGAAGCCCCTACCTAGACCAGCTGGGAAATAGTAAATGAATTAGTAGGGTGTCCCACATAAAGAAAACCCACTCCTTGCAAACTATCAACACAAACACCCACATTTATTAAAGAGAATATAATAAATATAACATTTTAAAACACTTACTACAAGCCAAAGCTTATAGGTGGCACCCTGTTGGGGGAGGCTTCACCCATACCCAGGCAGTCTGGGACTTGGGGCTCCCCAACGGGTAATTCTGGGGGCCTGCACCCCTATACCTGCCCTTGAGCAATGGACTGGAGAGGGAGGGCCACACTGGAGAGTCCTATGAGCTGCTCCTTGTGTTTACTGAGCCACAAGGAGATGCTCAAGAGCATGGGTCCTTCTCGGGGCTGCAAGGGGCTCCACTGCTCCTGCAGAAGTGGTAGAGCACCAACCTCCATTCCCACATGGTGACTTTGAGGGGTTAACTGTGTTTTTTTTTTAGCATATTGCAAAGTTTATAGCTGCTACCAATAAAATAGTGCATCCCAAAATTACTAGTCCCAATCCCAGCTCTGTTGGGCAAAAAACTGCAGAAGAATTCAAAGGAAAGGTCAAGCCTATCTCAGCTTGGGCCTTTAACAACAACTAGTGCACAGCATACTGCTTGGTTGGGACATAAGCTACAAAAGGCACAAAAGGAGGCCCAGACCTATTTCACTGGGCCTGACCTGGGCAGCAAAAAGCTGGCCAGACCTATACTGCAATGCAGCCTGGATAAACAACAAGTAGTGCCAGGACTTACCCTGGCTCAAGCCATGCCAGACTTTACCCTGGCCCAGATCTGCCAGTCAAACATATGGCTGGGGTTCAGCTGCACAGCCAGGCTGAAATGTAATAGCTGTGAAATAGCGAAAACAGCCCAGGCCTCTGGCTGCAGCCTGGACATCCAGTCTTGACTATACCATGGTGCTGAGACACTACGCTTCCCAAACACAGGGGCCAGTCCCATGGGGCCAGTTACTGCCAGGTCACTCTGCCCCCCATGGTATTAATCCACCTCAGGTCTGTGTAGCCAGTAACTGCCAGGACCTATTCCTTAGGGCAGTGGGCACTAACCCACTGAAGAAAAATAAAAGCGGGGAGGAGAGGGAAGAAATAAGAGTCTCAAACTCCAAGACAGACTTCCTCTCCCTGTACCTGAGGCTTTCCCATCTCACAGCTTTTGCTTGCCTCTCCAGTGAAGGGGGAAGCCCCCACCCCACTGCCCCTTGGGAGCAGGTTTTTTGGCTCCCCGTTCATCTGTGCAGCTCTAAGCAGCCACAGGAGAAAAGGCTAGAAATCTTAGTTAAGTTGATCTTATATACCTGATGTGACATCATCCAAGCCTTGTCCAATTAGGGAGTACCACGGTCCAGCCTCTCTCTTACTCGTCTACCTAGAGGGTCTCCTGTTTTCTCTGGCCAATGAGGCCAGAGGGTTTTATAATTTGCTGAGCACATGGCCAGAACTATAAGGGCCATCTTGCCCACACACACACAACCCACAATACACAACCCAAGTGTGTGTGTGGGTATTACATATGTTACTTTGCTATAACAGAAATCTTTTTGTTAAAACGCTAAGATAATTTGTAAAGACAGAACCAATCTTATCAGAGAAGACCATAAACTAAGGTAAAAAAAAAAAAGAAACAGGCTAGGGGTGAACAGCATTCCACAATGGGGAAGGAAAAGAGATAAGAAACCCTCCCTCTTACTTTCCCAAGGCTATAAATCCCAATTAATTAACACCTTCCAAGTCCACCAAAGAGATCCGGTTCAATCTGGCTCCAAACATTTCAGTGAAACAAAGAAGTTTACTTAAAACCCATCAGAGGTTATTTATTATACTATTAGAACAAGCCACCTATAAATATTAGGCATAGGCGGGAGGGAAATTTGGAGAACTCACTAAATTTAAGATGACCTGCTGCCAATCTACTGTTGCCACCCTCCTCCCACATCTTGAGTCTCCCCAAACAGTAGAGGTGAGAATCTATGTTGTGTTATCACAGGTAACCAGCTTGACTTTAGGATAAATGTTTGTTTTTATATTTTAATGTGCAAGCAAATAAAAGGTTGGGCTGCAGACCTGTTTCTGCCTCTTTTATCAGTAGCCTACCCACAAGATTACCTGTAATCTGGGTAGTAGACTGGAAGGGACCTCACAAGGTCATCTAGTCTAACTTCTCATTCAAGGCAGGATTGTCCTTCAATAAACCACCCTGTCCAACCTGCTTTTGTACAGTCTCCATCCCTGGAATGTTTGTACTTCTCTAGGAAGCCTGTTTCAATGCTTGACCACACTTTGGTTTGCAGTACACGCTGTAACGCAGTACACTGTTGGCTTTTTTTTGCAACAAGAGCATACTGTTGCTTTATATTCATTTTATGATCTACTGTAACTGCCCAGCGTTCTTCTGCAGTACTGCAGCCTAGCTGTCTCTCCCCAGTCTATACTTGTGTCCCACATTTTCCATCCCAATTGCAGGAGTTGACACTTGTTCCCATTGAATTTTATCTGATTAAAGACCATCTTTCTAATCCACCCAAGTCATTCTCGATCTTAACCTTACCCTCCAGAGCATCTGCAACTCTAACCAATTTGGTGCCATCCATACATTTGCTAAGCATGCCTTCAGTCCCAAATCATTAATGAAGACATTAAACAATAATGAACCCAGGACAGGCTCCTGGGAAGCTCCACTTGATACATCCTCCCAACTAGACATTGAGCCAGTGATGACTACTTGTTGAGCATCTACCTCATAGTACTTTTGTCTAATCTGTATTTCTTTAGTTTCAATTATTAGTATTAGAGCAACTGGGCTATTGAGAAACCTTTGAAATTCAGGCTGCTGTTTGCAGAAAGAGACTTTCAATATTTCTGGAGCAATCGAGCGTCCATTTTTGTCCTGCCTTCTGATTCAGGGATCCTAGGGATAAACTCTGTATAGAAAAAAAAAAGAGAATTAAAAAATCTGGTTTCATACTCAGAGAGTGTCATGCTCGATCACTTCTGCCTCCTTCTTCTTCAGCAGACTGCTGTTGGGGTACAAGAGATATCAGCTTAGAAACACACACACACACACACATGTGTAAGCATCCACAATTCCACATTCTTAGTTGCATGATTAGAAAAGGAAGGATTCTGTAGATTCCAATGTGAAACACTTCCTTAGAGGGCATCTCTTTATTCTGCCTCTCCAAAGTCAAAAAGCATCATCTTGACACTTTGGGTCTTTATATTATTCTGCAGAAGCTGAAATTGCTATTTTTTCCCCCAAAGTACAGTTGATTTGGATTATTTTGGAAGCAGACTGAAATGCGCATCGAAGAAAGGAAATTTCCAGAATACATTTTCCTGTTTCCACCAGTTGAGAAAATGCACAGATGTAGTTCCAACTCCTCACTTTTATCTATTCCTTTATATTTCTTACTGCCCTTTAGAATAAAATTTGTCATTTACTCCAATGTCCTTTGGTGTTCTGTACTTTTAGACATTACCTCTTAATTGTAATATTTTCTCTCCCCTGTATTTTTGACACATACATGTCTCTGGCTTACATTTTTGGCAACACTGACATACCTAGATGATCTTAAATCATGCTGGCAAGACTATCTTTACAATTCACATTTAGAAGAGCTACATGCAGTACTTCAACAAACCCATAAACTAAGAAAGACTCATTTCCAAAAAAAAAATTAAACTCATTATGTTCCTGTGACTTTAAAATGTTCTCCAAAGAACTAGCTAATTCCTGAATTAATGCCCTCTAAAGTATTTCTGAGCAATTCTTTTTTGATAAGATTATAGAGATATAAGTAGTTAATAGCTAATCCTTTGATATATACAGATTTAATAAAATCTAGAGAAAAAAAATCTTCTCAGTGCATGTAGATGGCATGCAATCATCTCAAAATCTTTTGATTTTTTTGTGTCTTAAGAATGTGATGTAGTGAACAAAATTAAGGATCAAATTAACCTGATGCAAATAAACTGGTAAAAAAAGTATACCAGAGAAGCTATAACAGGAAAAAACACACAGCACCATCTGTCCACCACAGGAATTCCAGAAATGGCCTCAAGTGCCCCTGAGGAGGTGATAGTTATCAGAAATGTGGAATTTCTAAAGTATTTTATCAGATCTATAAATTGAACAGATGCTGAAAAATCTCTCACACACCTTGGCATAACCTAAAAGAAATACTGCTCCACAAGAATTTGAACTTGGGTATCTCACATGAGACTTCTCTGGCCACTGGGCTATACAGTCCCTCCTTATCACTATGAACATTTAATTTTATTTACAAAATGAGGCCGCTCTAACATGGGGAAAAAATCAAGATGCAGACATACTATATAACCTCATGGTTAGTTACTCTTCTGGCAAGTGAGAGAGCCAGCTTCAAGCCCCTGCTCTGAATCAGACACAACACTCTTCCATTGATGGTGATGAAACTTACTGGGAAAGCTCCTTTGGTTCAAGGCAGAAGTTCTGGTCAAATCCAGAGACACAGAGAGATATCAGAATGAATATTCTGAATCTTCAACATTTTGCACATGATAGGTCTACTCTCCTCTCCAGCAGGTGTGTCTACATGTGCAATTAATGCTAAACAATAAACTCCAGGGTTTATTGCTTCCTGGGCACTGCATTTACATGTGCACCCAGGAGCACAGCATGTTGAGCCAGGTTGGAGCAGCCCTGGCTGGCAGAGGGTCTGGGGGTCAGCCTGCCAACCCAGGGCTGCTCCTGATTGGCTCAACATGCTGCAGAGGGGGGTTTTCAGTGCAGGGCTAGCCAGGAGGCAGCCCCCACACTGAAGCACCCTCATGCCCCAGCCAACCCCATCCAGCATCTACAGTGCTGTTACATAAAAAGACCTCTGCAGCAGGACAGTACTTGTATTTATGAGTACTGTCGTGCTGTGGTGTTCATTAGTTTACTCCAGCCTAATTGCCCTGCATGTAGATGCCAAGACACTTGCTCTGGATCTAATTAGTCTGCTCCACAGTAAATGTCTTGTGTAGACATGCCTGCTAATGATAAAGGTAATAATAGGGTTGGAATGAAAGACTTATGAGGAAAAAATGAATAAACTAGATATGTTTAGTTTGGAAAAAAGGAAATTAAGGAAGGACATGATAACAGTTTTCATATATTTTAAAAGGCTTTCATAAAGAAGATAGAGGAAAGATTGTTCTTGTTTGCCACAAAGGGCAGGATAAGAGGTAAAGGGTTTAAAACTATGGTAAAACTGGTTTAGATTATATCTCGGGGGAAAAAAACCCCCAAAAATCAAAACTTTCCAATTGAAAGAACAATAGGACAACAGAAAATGCTGCTTAGAAAAGCTGTGGTATATCCTTCATTGGAAGTTTTTAACAGGAAGCTAAGTATACATTTTCAGGGATGGTTTAAGAACATTATATCTTCTACTTGTGCAAGGTGTTGGACTCCAAATTCCTTGAGTTCCTTTATCCAACCCTACAGCATTATGATTCTATGAAACAAGACTAGATTTATACACAGTCAGGTAGGGAAATTCACATTTTTCTGCATCAACTGAGCTGACTCTGGCCCAGAGTTGCTGTCACTCATTTTGTGAAACTATCAAACAGTTGCTATGGTCTTGGTAATGATGTATTACAAGTCCTGTTATTGTACTCACGTGCATTTACCTATATGTTATCACTTTTACAGCAAGATATTCTTCAAAACAAATTTCTATCACTCTTCCAGTTACTAAGCATCTTTTCTCCTGACTCAAAGTGTTGTAATAATAAAATTCCTGCTCATTGGTGTCTACCAATGATCACCCTTATAGAATCAGAAGACAAAGATATCATTTTTAGTATTGTTACTTGCCAGTTCTATTAGTTCACATATCAAGAAATGAACATTGAAAAAATATTTATAAATCAGCATTTCAGGATATGCTGCTGCCCCTTATAAATAAGAAAAAATATCCACTTTCTCTATGCCTAGAAAGTATCTGATACATCTCTATTTTCCTTAAGCTCAAATAAGATTTGGAGTTCATGCCATTGATGAGCTGTCATTAGCTTAACAAGAAGCTTCTACAAAATGTTTCAATCCTAATTTGTTAACAGCATCAAAATCTGTGGTGCCTAGGGTACAAAACCTCTCAGATATGAAAGTTAGAGGACAGTGGAATCTATCAATTCATTAATTAGTGGACTCCATAGGCTTTGTTACACATTACACTTCAAGTTTCTCAAATGCTGATCAGTGTTAGTGTCATCTCATGTTTAGAGCTGTCACACATTCAGGCTAAAAACCTTCCCTGACTGTCCCTTGCCAGTAGAGGGCTAGTGAGCCAGGAAAGGCTTGTATCCCTCTTCTAGATGGCAATGGGCTGGAGACATGGGTTGGGGATGGTGGGAGCAAAAGGCTGGAAGGGGGAGAATTTAATGATGGGTAGTGGGTAGTGAAATGGCAGGTGGAGAGGCAATGGGTGGCATGGCAGCAGGGGCTGGGTGGTGAAATGAAGGAAGTCAGTCATGAAACTATTAAGGGATAAAATAAAAAGGAGTTTAAAAAGAAATGAAGAGTAAGTAAGCTAAATAAAGTCTCGTGTGTTAATACACTGGGACCACGATTGGGTAGTACCAGATATTGTGTTCCCCTGCCCCAGGAGGGGAGCCCCAGGTTCATGAAGGCCCCGATCTGGACCCTTACCTTGCTCTCCCCCTCCATCTCCTAGCCCTCTCTCCTAAACTGGTCTATGCCATTATAAGCTGCCAGGCCAGGCTGCACCTCCAGGTCTGCAAGGAGTTGGTTTGGTGCCAGTACCACCCCCTGGGCAGTAGAGTTCAGGGCGTGAAAAGTTTGTCCACAGAGAACAGAAGGGTGGAGGGAGGGGATACAGAATCCTGGAATGCTAGAGGACTGAAACTTGGGCTGCTTATCTCTAAGGAGTGGCCACATACTCATGGAGCATGAGTTAGGTAACACGGATCAGAGAGAAACTTGCCCTGGAGTGGCGTAACTTTAAGCTGCCTAAAGAGTGCTTAAAGCTACTTTATGCTAGTTGTTGTAATGTGGGGACAATCCAGAACTTAAAAGCATCCTGAGCTGACTAAAATTAAATGTGTAACAAAGCCCTACTTCTTTTTAGTTAGCTACAAAACAATGATCCAAGTAAACATATATAACAAAAAAGGAAAAGCTTCTATTTACAACTGTACTTCAATATTAGCATATGACTAATATTCTATTGGCAGTACATAGTATTTTGATTACTTGATCCAGCATATATGCCTTTAATTGTTGTTTCCTTCCTGATGCCAAATTATTTCCCCTGCATAAAGAACATGGTTACCTTAAATAAACCCTCAAGAATAAGCAGATCAGGGAAGCAGTAGGGTGTTTTCTCTTTTCAAATAGCACTTATACTTTGAGTGAAATTCAGAGAGACCACACAAAGCTTTTTGCATCTGGCTAAGATTAACTACTGATGACTGGGCCACTAGGATTACAATAAATCATGGGAAAAATATATATAGTTTGATATAGTCAGTTCCTCAGACATTTAGGGAATAATTTTATATTATAGTTGTGTTAATATGATACTACATTTCATTCTATTCAAAGACCAAACCTAAAAAAGAAACTAGGAAAGCAGCATCCTCTCAATTCCAACAGTCTTTCCCTTATATGCCTCTGCCACCAAGTTTGTCATCTTCTACTGGAGAATGTACAGTCTATTAGAGCCTTTTTCAGTACTATAACATCATAGCTTACTGATTCCACAGATCTTCCACAGATTGATTCCAGTTCATTTACCTTCAGCCTCAGGGCAGAAGCTTCCCTAATACATATTCTATACTCATTCCTCTCTCAGAACTTCCATTGACATCAATGGAAGCTCTGCATACAAAACATGTGACAGAGATCCTTACTGCGCATCAGAGATCCACGGCGTGGATCAGAGAAAAGATCTTTGCCCTTACCTTGAATACCAGCTGAGAGCATGGGTACCACACTTAACAAAGAAGTGCCATAAAGGCATCAGTGTTAACAGATTGAACATAAAAGTAAGTACTGCAAAGGAAGAGACACTTCCCAATAAATGTTTATAGTACTGCTACATGCGGGGTGTGTCTACACGAGATGCTAACTGTGCAGTAGCCTAATAACACTGAGCAGTAGCATGCTGGGCAAAACCCGTGCTAATGCGCTACTGTGCAACAGCATTAGGCTATTGCGCAGTTAGGGTCTGTAAAAACCTGTGCGCCAGCTCTACTGCGCAGTAGCACCTGTTACTGTGAATTTATTTAGTACTTGGTTGTCCAAGTACTAAACTTAATGCACAGTAACTATGGTGCATTAATGAACATGTAGATGCACCCACTGAGTCAAGAAAGTTTTATTTATCCATTAAAATAAATTTAATAATGACCTCAAGCAGACATAGAAAGTAAAGATGTTTCATTAAAACTGATTTAAGATTAATATCCTTTCATTGTGGCTTTCTAATAACATATGGCAGGTCCCATTAACCTGCACATATAAATATTTATAATGGTGTACTGAATGAAATGGGCTGAAAGGAAGAATTTATAGGATTTCTTTGACCTATTTTAGTAAACTCATTCCATAAGCATCTTGAATTTTAACATTTTCCAAGTGGAATTTAGACATATTCCACTTGGAGGCACTCTTATACTATCCTAGCCTGAAATTTATGTTACAAGCTTTTCCTGCAATGAAACAGTCATTTTCATTTCTTTTTTGCTCCTAATAATCACTTGGGGATGGGTAATTAACACTGGTTTGGGTAGTTAAACTTTGACATTATTCATATTTATTACCTTGTAATTTTGTCTGGGGTAAACAGTCCCCTATACTTTCAATAAACTTGACTTAATTCCTTTGTGGAAGGGATAAAACATTGTCTAGAATACAACCCTTCTTTCAAGGAAGTGGGTTAGAACGGATTGCAAGCTACAAAACAATACCAAATTTTTCACATTAGAAATGTATGGTGTTTCATCACCATCACTTGAGATTTTAAATTATTCAGCTTATAATTATATTTTCTTTCTCTCTTTCTCTCTCTCTCTCTATATATATATATATAGATACACACACACACGTGTGTGTGCATGTGCATGTGTGTTAAATTGTATATAATTATCTTCAGGAAGCAGAGGCAAGAATTTATATTTTATCTGAATATATCATTTCTGAATGTTGACTGTATGGTTAGATTCAAAACTTTTGGAATATGTCTCATTGTATTTGGAGCAGTGAATTTCTCACGTATATGACAAACTCCTACAATTATTCTCAGCCTAAGAGAAAGACCTTTTGTGTACTAGAAAGAACGTTTGAGTATGTGCTGTATTTCTTAGTACTACAAACTGTTAACAGTTCAGAAAAGAAAATGTAGTTAGAGAAAATAAAAACATTTGACACTGCATGAAAAAAAATATAAAGACCTGGACTATGGAGCTACCTCAAGTAAAGGGCAAAAAGTAATTTGAATTGTGCTAGAAGCAGAAAAGGAACTGAACTATGACACAGAGGGCACATCCACATGTGCACTTAAGATGCATGAATAAACTCTGGAGCTTATTACCCCAGAGTTCATTGCTCCTGGCCACGCTGTTTGAATATGAGCCCAAGAGCGATAGACTTTGGAGTTTAATCATGAGCAGCACATTGAGCTGGGTCGGAGCAGCCAGAGCTGGCAGAGGGCCAGGAAGGCCAGCCTACCAGCCTGGGGATGCTCCCCATAGCTCATAGCAGAGGGGTTGGCTGGAGGGCAAGAATGGATCAGTGTGGGGCTAGTTGGCATTCAGCCCCCAAACTGAAGCACCCTCATGCCCCAGCCAGCAGGATAGTACTTGTGCTTACAGGGATAGTACTTTACAAGTGTTTACAAGTACTGTCCTGCTGCAGAGTAAATTAGTTTACTCCAGCCTAATAGAGGCACATATGTAGGCGCACAATATTTACTGCACAGCTAATTACTGAGCTGCATAGTAAATGTCTTGTGTAGATGTGCCCAGAGATTCACAATTTGATCTATACTTTCTTTTTATTCCAGGGATGAAATCAGCTGTACTAACTATCTTTTTTCTTTATGCTGGGTCTATTGTGGTGCTGAGTACATGTGAGGGCAGAACCAAGTCTTACCCGTGCCTACTCTGTGAGAGAGCTGTTTTCTTTTTCCTTGAATTTTTAAACCTTTATTATACTAATATTAAAAACAAATAGTGAAAGTGCAAAGGTTTGTGGCCCTCCTAGCAGCTGAGCATGAAATGCTTGTTAGTAACCAAAATCCCCCAAACAGACCATGTCACCAAGAACTGAAAACCCCTCCCCCATGCCCGTCATATGGGACCACACATATGGGACCACCTTGAAGAGGGCCCTCTTGATGGTCCAGTGCAACACAAACAGGTCCATGTTTTCTTACCAGGTAAAATGCCTAAATTCAGCTGTGCCTGGAAGCAGAAGAGTTGGAGGGCATCATTGGAGCCAGTCCTTATGGCTAGGGACAGACATTACACATAAACCGGTTTAAGTGATCAGAAACTGGTTTAAACCTGTAAAAGAACAGATGTTCAGTGCACATATGCTAGTTTGAAAATGTCTGAAACCAGTTTGAGATGAATCTGGTTGAATGTAGTATCAGACTTAGCTGATTTGGGCCAAACCGGTTTATGCAATCTCTGTCCCAGACCTATGAGTCAGTTTCTCTGGATTTTTCAAGTCACCGTCTTGGTCTGGCCCAGCAGAAAATTGTCAAAGCTGACTACACTCCCCTTGACTGCTAAGGACAGGATAGAAAGGATGCACACAGTCTTGGAGAAGTCCAAGTCCAGTCTGCCAAAGAGGAAGCTGAGGGCAGAAAAAAGCAACTGCAGCCAGGGGCAATCAAGGAATGCATGCAACAGTCTCCTCTACCTCCTCCTCACACAGAGACACAGAAGACCCCATGCTGGCAATTTCTCCATTTTTATGGAGATCATTGTAGATCACTTGCCTCCCCTTTATTCATGTTGGCAGATCCAAAACATGCATGGCTGATACAAAGAAATCAATTTGTACAACTAACTGGGGACCCACAGCGGACCATGGCTGAGCTCAAATTTAATAGGAAAGAGATGAAAGATATTCCTAGAAAGGAGGAGTATTTGGTTCTTTTCTGCTATTTCTTAATGTATATACCCATGTATCCTTTAGCAGAATGAGATCTTAAAGATTTTAATCTGAGCTATGTTGCTAGTTCCTGCTATGTTTCCTTTGCATTAGTGGCCTGAAGAAAACCCTATGTGCTTTTCAACAAAGGACTCCTCACAGAGTGTAGGAAATGTACATAGAGATCTTGTGCACTGCCGAGTACTAAATGATGGGAGAGAAACCACCCTCTCACATGAAGTCAACAGTTATTATGGAAGCTAGTGGGAATGAGAGACATCCTGAAGTGGAAGACAACTGGAAGTCATGTCAGTGAGAGGAAAAGAGAAAAAAATGGGAAGGGAAAAGAAAGAAAAAAGGGAACAGAAGTCCAGGGGAACTTGTTGGATAAAAGGGAGAGGTATAAACCAATGTTTACACATGTCCTTAATTTGGTTTTTGCACAATCCTTCATAATGGAATATGCAAAAACCAAGCACTAAGTCTCTCTTCTTTCATTCTTTCTCCCTGTTTCCCTGACTCTCTTCCCACATCCCTTTTTTCTTCTTTTCATAGTTGCATAGTAGCTAGGGTCAGGAGAGACCTGAACAGATCATCTAGCCTGACCCCCTGCCACATGCAGGAATGAATGCTGGGTTCACAAGATGCCAAAGAGGTGATCATCCAACCTCCTCTTGAATTTGCCCAAGGTAGGGGCAAGGACCACTTCCCTGGGAAGTTGGTTCCAGATTTTGGCCGCCCTAACTGTAAAATATTGCCTTCTGATCTCCAACCTAAACCTATTCTCCATCAGCTTATTACCATTGTTCCTTGTCACCCCAGGTGGTGCTGGGGAGAAAAGGGATCTATCTATTTGCTGTTGATCTCCCCTGATGAGCTTGTAGGCAGTCACCAGGTCCCCCCTCAGCCTCCTCTTGCTGAGGCTGAACAGGTTCAGGTCCCTCAGTCTCTCCTCATAGGGCCTGTCCTGCTGCCCTCTCTGAACCCTCTCCAGGCTGGCCACATCCCTTTTGAAGTGCGGCACCCAGAACTGGACGCAGTACTCCAACTGCGGCCTGACCAAAGTCGCGTACAGTGGGAGTATCACCTCTCTGGACCAGCTTGAGATGCACCTTTGGATGCATGACAAGGTATGGCTGGCCTTGCTGGCTGCAGTCTGGCATTGGCAGCTCATGTTCATTGTAGAGTCATTATTGACTCCAAGATCCCTTTCCACCTCTGTGCTTTCAAGAAGGGAACTCCCCAGCCTGTATGTATGCTGTGG
>NW_005841987.1:2638759-2662055 GCF_000455745.1 Alligator sinensis
ACCCATCCAACTGTGTAGGCATCATTGCCACAGTCGCTTAATTTATTGATGAGGATGGGGTGAGAGACAGTGTCAAAGGCCTTCTTAAAGTCTAGAAAGACTACGTCCACTGTGACACCATCATCCAAGGATTTAGTTACTTGGTCATAAAAGTCAATCAGGTTGGTCAGGCAGGACCTGCCTTTGATGAACCCATGCTGATTGCCCCGGAGCATGATCTCCCCTGCTGGCCCCCCACAGATGTGCTCCTTGATGATCCTCTCCAAGAGCTTCCCAAGCACCAAGGTGAGGCTTACAGGCCTATAGTTACTTGGGTCCTCCTTCCTCCCTTTCTTGAAAATTGGGACCACATTAGCCAGTTTCCAATTCCCCGGCACCTGGCCAGATGACCACGAATGCTCATACAGCTGGGCCAAGGACTCCACGATTACTCCTGCCAGCTCCCTCAACACCCTTGGGTGGAGGGCATCTGAACCTGCAGATTTAAAAATGTCTAGCCCTTCCAGAAGATCCCTAACTACATTTGCACTGACTGAAGGCCTGACAGGATGATCCCCAAGATTGTCCCTACCTCTGGTAGGTGGGATGTCCTTGTCCCTGTTCAAGAAAACAGAGACAAAGAAACTGTTAAAAATATCAGCTTTCTTGTCTGGCGTAGCCACAAGATTTTCTCTCCCTTTTACTTTATATCACTTCTCTTCCCTTCTCCCTCACATTTATCTGTTGCCTCTACTTATCCGTCTCTCTCTTCCTCTCACGTCTCTGTTTTTCTTCTTCCTACCTCCCCTCATCCACACTCCCCTTCAAACATGCATGACTGATACAAGGAAATCAATTTGTACAACTAACTGGGAACCACAGGACATCCTATTTCCAAGGGGCAGGATTTCATATTGCTCATGTTCAGTACAGAGGAGTCTTCTGTTACTACCACTGATGCCCATTCAAACCAAGCAGGGCTAATTAGTGAATGGCAGCATGACCCAGAGGGTTTTTATGTGAACAAAGGTGGCTAGTTTCCCAGATCTCTCTATTTTTCTTGCCTATTAACAGCATTTTACACACAAAGGACAAAAAGAATGTCAGCTAAGATGAGCATACATAGCACACTTAAGTGACAGTGACTGAGCTAAATGAATGGAGGCAGAGACTACAAATGTTGCTCTAAATGTGGTGTTTGCTCTGTATTAGCCTTAATGAACTATGTATACATGAATTTAAAACATTATTCCTCCACTCATGTCAGTTAAATTAGATCTGGCCCTGTGACAATGTTTAACTTAAGAATGTTCCAAAGTCAAAATCCCAACAGTAATTGGAAAATGGGGCCATTAAGCACTGGCACTAAGTGCATATGCATATGCTTTGTAAGCCCTACCACTATTTCATTTTACATTAATAATTGGTGCGACTTCAGCAAGGGTTGGCATATAGATAGCACACAAGAAGTTAGTTCTGATTGGCCAACCTCTCTGTTTGATAATATAAACAATGCACATTAAAGCTAAATGTTGCCTTTTAAATATTACTTCACCCACTCACAGGTCACCAAGTGAATTATGCTTGTGGTTTTACACACAAACTGGTGTGTGATGTTAATTTGACAAGCCAACTGGTAGAATCCTTAAAACACTTTCCTGTTAAAGTGACTAAACAGAGTTGAAACTGCATTAGGGCATCAATCAAGCAAGCCATCTGTTCTAACAGGGTTTTTTGTGCTTTCCAAATCTGAGGATATTAAGCCTTTCTGAATGAGATGCTGACTATTTTTATAAAATACTGACAAGGATCAGTATACAAGAAGCTATCTATTGAAGGGTTCTTAGAGATGATAATTGGCAGTAGTCAATCAACAAGTCTTTACTGTTCTGAATGATTATCATTTGGTATGATGGGTGTCTTTATTAATTCTGTACTGAATAAACTTTTCTAATATTTACAGTGTGGGACACACTTTAAATCTGGTAGAGCTAAGTGCAAGGTGCTATCTGACAGAGCAAGAAACAACTGTTCTCTAAGTAAATAAACAATCTATATGGATTTATTGTCTTTTTCCATCATGGCACCCCAAAGACATTGTTCCCTTTGACCTTGAATGACTCACCCTATTATCACCGAAATTATCAGTTTTGTCAATAGATACCTAATGCTTCCATACAAGTAAGGATGATTCATAATCCTGTTTCAGTGCCTGGAAAGCTACCCAGAAGTATGCTGATGATCATCCTTTCTGGTCCTTCCTGCTTCCTACGATACCCAACAACACTGAAAGGAAAGGAAATATGGCTAACACTCACCACTCAATTTCTCCAAGCAAAAATATGGGCGATGCAGGTTTCCATACAGAGAGATACAAATATGTGATCAATTCAATGTTTAAGTGTTGAAACAACTTCCACATGTTGTATTAGTTAGTAGTCATGATGCTTTTCCTGTTGCCAGTGTCAGAGAGGAAAGGTGGATGGTTTCCTGCTAGAGGGATAAGACGTGTGAGTGTAGTGCAAGCCGAAATATGGTCTAGAATGTAAAAACATAGTATAACAACAGACTTGTGTTTGTTTAGAAATGAAAGCTTGTTTATAGTTATATTTTTAAAGTATCATTGATCCCACTGTCGTCTAAGTGGACCCAAGAAAGTGATTCACCTTTCACCCCCAAAAACCAAATACATCTCACGTTCACATTTAAACTCAGCTACCTAAGGTACAGGGAGATCTCCTGGCTGTTTTTAAATGTAGGTCTATTGAGTAATGGCATTACATGCTCATGTCAACCTGTGACTTGCCTCCTGCCATTTCAGACACTTATCTTCTGTATTTAAATGCTTTCAATTTCATTTGAAGCTTGTCATAATATTAAATTATGTTTTACCATGGTAATCTTACCAAAGTACTTTATAAGCAATGCACACAGAAAACGTGTCTTACTGTTAAAATGCAGCCACCTTTCAGGTAGAGGGCTACAGGCAAAATGGCCAACTTCTTCACAGCACTCAGTGTGAGGGGAGAACATCTGGACCAAAGTTAAGCGGAGGAAAAAGTGACTCAGACTCTCTCCTGCCTATGTAGATGTCTCTACATAGGCAGGAAGGACCTTGATATGTATTTTTTATATAAAATCCTAGGGGTAGAAACGTAGAACTGGACTAACATCATTTTTTGTATAACAATTAAAATATAGTCAATTTTTGTACAACAAAGTTATCATTCATAAAAGCAATCTTTTTGAAGCTGAGGCTGCTCTAGGTGTTCTCAGAAGGGCTGTTCAACAGTCTGTGGTGATAGAACAGACCTTCATTCAGTGAAAACTTGCTGACAGCTAGGAGCTGAATGCTGCATTTTCTTGTACCCTTAAGATAACACAATTGCTGGGATGCAGTAATATCTTATGCAGTTTATAAGCTAGTGATCAATCACTGATTGACAATTCTAATTAGCAGCTCTGCTATGTACAACATTATAGCATTTTATAGCAACTGTTGTGCCTATTAAATCTCCACTGCCATCCTATACAAAATAGAGAGTATTTTATAGCTCATTTGACACCCAATGCTGTCAATTATATTTGTTTATACTGAAGGTCTTTATTGGTATGGATGAACCATTTTTGATATATGCATTAATTGCTCAGATGTCTACATGTTATTATCTCCCAAGACCTAGGTATTTCTGTTCTGAAGAGTTGGTGGTGTTTGAGATATAATTCTAACAATAAGAAAGCAATAGTCCAACACCTGTTTTCCAGAACAGTGTGTTTTAGGTGTATGGCTTTGGACGATTCAGGTTGAGATTCCTCCCCTCCCCAACAGATTCATAATGGAATACAGTAGTCATAAGAAAAGTGATGTGTGTTTCAAAATACTGTTCTCTGTTACAAAATCACGGTGACATGTCATGTTTTCCTTGAATAAAAACACACTAGAAATTGAAGTTCATTTGCAATTTGATAGGACATATCCAGAACAGGTTTTTCTTGGTTTTAATTGCTTCCCAAAACCCCAGCCACATACTATATAATTATCACACAGTAATAATCCCTCAGCATCTACACTGAATATTTTAATGTTGAATTGAGGCACATCAGAAAACACAATATAAAAATACAAGGAATAACAAGATTTCTTTTTTAGTTCCTGGGTTCCTCAGATGTATTGAGTTGGTTTTTCTTTTCTTTTTCTATTCATTTTTTTCTGATATTTCTCTTAGAAAAACTAGGCTTTCCATCATACACAAGGTGATAAATTACTGAGAAAAAACAGTATCTTTGCTTGTCGTGTATGTGGGTTGTACCAGAGATCTGGCTTCCCTGGTGCTCTCAAAGCAAAAGACAGCAAATGAAACAGAATTATACATTTTTTGCAGAAATCCCAGAACAGCAGTTTATGTTTAAATGTTGCTTTAAACATACTGTAAATTAACCAATATACACTCTCAAAACTAAATTTAAAAATGAATAAATCAGCAAAATATGTTGTAATAGCACAAAAATATAAACCTTGTAGAGTACAGAGAAGAAGGTTGATGGTCTCTTCGCTTGAAATATTAGAGATCAGTAGAGAGAATGCAAAGCACAGCAGGGCAGTTACAACTCGGTGCAATTCATCTTTTAAATGATACATTTTTTTTAATTTTAAGAAGTATTTGTCATATCAAATGCTTCATAGTTCGATGAAGACTCTTTGATTTCTCTCCCTCAGGATTTTTTAAATACAGCATAGAGTCCCCACAGCAAAGTGATTTCTGTTGTAATTATAAATATAATGTTCAAGATCTAGGATTAAGTTAGGTTTGCAACTGACACCCTTGAACTTGAAATCCCCCCTTATATTAACTTTACTAGATCAAACAATACTAGCAGCTTTATAAAGAGGAAGTTCTTTCTTTTATTTAGAAGAGAAGGAACCTGAAGATGGGCTGGTCTTTGACTTGGGAAATTAGTCAGGACGCAATGATTTTTTTTTAGCCCAATGAGAAGTGCTTTCATCCTGTAACATTACTAAAAGCAAACATGACAAATCAGATGGAGCCTCTGCATGACAGTCCTCTTCTGGGTCACAGGAATCTTCTAGGAGATTGAATATCCCTTGAGATATTCTTTAGCTGTAGTTATCTTCTCCTCGGGGTCATTCTCTTGCTGCTTCCACGACATCGCCCACTTTTCTGCCTGGGACTCTGTTGCATTCAGCTGCCAGGCCTGTGCTTTCTGTGCTGCGAGATGCTCCGCATATCTTCTGCTAACTAGACAGGTCTCTCCTTCTCTCCTGCAAACTCTTTTCTTGTTTGTTACTTTGACAGATTTCCTTTCCTGTCTCTCATTTATCAGCTATTCTGCCCTTCACCTTCCACTCCTATTCCTTGTTGCCAGAGCCTACTTTCATTCAGCAACAATTCCCCTTACTATTCATTCACACTCAGGTGACACACCGCTCTCATCTGAGGTATCTACACAATATCAGCTACCACCTTCCCACTTACTAAAGGCAAGCACCAGGGTGCACTATCAAGTCAAGTCTGATATCTTTCTAATTTCAAACAAGTCTTGGAATGACAGGGAAACACCTCATCTAGTGCTGACCACATTCAGGTAACCTTATTAATGAGTGAGTGCATCTTTTTCAACCTTACAACTGATCCTCTTTTCTGAAGAAGTAAAAAACAAAACACCAGTCTACATCATTAGGTCCATTATATTCAGTCTAATTTTAGTAGTAAAATAGCATTGGAAGTATGTTTAACTAGCACAATTCTACAAACACTTTGAATTTGGCTCTATGTTTTAATCAGAAAAAAAAGAGACCGGTGATTGCCAGATACCAATGTTGCCCAAATCAAGGTTAAATGCCCTGTCTAATCAGAGTTGTGTATTTAAATACAATGTGGCTCTGTATTAAATAGTCTCTACTTGTTTGCCTCTCAGTTAATATCAGTGAGGTATGCACAGATTATAAAATTGAGATCTGCAGTACAGATTGGAGAACCAAAATTTGTCCCAGCTTCACAATGGTCAATTTTCCATGGTTTTCATGACCTGGAAAAGGAGAACTCCACAGTGTATTTTAGAAAAGTGTCATTGTCCTGGGACATTAATATTGGATTATGATTATTTCCCAGAGTAAAGCATGAATCAGAAGGCAAATTAATTCTAATTCTAGCAAATGATTATAATTCTGAGAGGGTTTTTGCAATTTGGATAAGGTTTTTACTCCAAAAGGTTCTCTGATGCTCTACAAGTCATTCGTATAAATACGGAGGCCATATCTTTGAGCCCCAAATACTAAGACTTAAATGAATATAGAATACAGGGATGTTTTCCTAGTGACATCCTTTTTTTCCCTTATGTAATGTCTTGAAACTTGAGTCTAAAAAAAGACGCTAAAACATTTGAGCCTATAAAATATGAAGCCAAGCAATAATCATGCAGTGTGTCTCATGCTGTCACAAATTTCTGATTTTGTACTTTGTTGGTTTATCACGTTTTACATACTGCTGTCATTTATTTTCTTAATATACATCAAAGGTCACTTAAATAGTAGGATTCCTAGATAAGTTAATTGTCAAATAGAGTACTAATTCAATACATAATGAGGTTACGTTTACTTTGATCTGAAATATACTATTCAATGTCATTTCTATATTTCACAACTTAGACTTACTGTTAACTAATAATCCTAAAATAGCTCTTATTGTAAGTCCTCTGAAAAGACCATATTCTCGAAGAGATAAGGAGTTTATACTATTCAGCCACCAGGTGCCCACACAAAAGACCAACTTTCAAAATGATATCTACTCCAGTGTGATATAAGGCTAAACCCTTAGTTAACATGTTTCATCTGTCCAGGTCATCACACTTTACAGAGGAATGAAAGGACCATATTCCCAGGTAGGATACAGAGACACAGAAACAAAGTGATATGCCTGACAACACTTAGGAAGTTGGTAAAGAGGCAGCAACACAGATCCGACTCCTAGTCTAGATCCTTCTTGGCCCACTTTCTGGCCTTTAGTCCCCACTAAAATTTGTGATTGAGAGACTGCTTGCAGGTGTGAGGCTTGCTTTGACTAGGAGTCAGGAGGGAGAGTTCTAGACCCAGTGAATTCTTGACTCTAATAAGGTTATGACCTGGAATCCTGGTTTTCTCTGATAAAAAAAAAATCCCCAATTTTCAGGTTAAAAAAAGTAATCCAAAATCCACATTCTTCTGTTATTAAAATGAAACACCACTAGTACATAGATATCTTTATATGTCTAGATCTCTATATGTAGTTGGGTTTCATTTTGATCATGGAAAAATGTGTATTTTGGGTTGCTTTTTTAACCTGAAAACGGGGGATTTTTTTTCTTTTAATCAGAGAAAACCAGATTCCCTGGTCATGACCTACTTTCACTGGTGCAAATTGTAACTACAGTAAGCTGCTCTCCTTCTGAGGTCATTTGATAGCTGATTGATTATAAGGATGATTGATGTATGACTGGAACTGCTCCTGGTCAATTGATTGGACACTCAGGTGATTAGCAGATGTGATAGGACCAGAGGTAAAAGGAGCTTGCATCCATGGGCCTGGGTTTTGTATGTGTTAGGTTTGCTTGATGTACGTTTGTGGGATATAATTGTGGGGACGGGTGTCCGAGGTGTGGTGGGAGGTTGCCTGCCAGCGCGATGTGATTGAAAGTTGGGGTGTGAGTCTGCTGGGTTGTTTGTTGGATCGATGAAGACTTCAAAGATGGAGCCTTTGGAAGAGCAAGTGCCTGCCACCTGGTGGAGCGCAGGTCAGAGCCATTCTGCTCTCTGGGTGTTTGTGTTACTCAGACCGCTTGTATTTCAGTGTCCGTAGACTCCATGTATACATATTAATAACCTGTTAACCTGTCAAATTCATGTGTTCATTGTTGCCACGTGTATTACAAAATATTCTTGTTATCTAACTTTACTTAAGTCTGTGTGCAATTTCAAAGCGCTTAGCAGAGTCAGGCTGTAGACTAATACTAGGCATTATAGCTCCATATATCCACCTTTCTCTGGCTGGGATTCTTAGATTGGTTTATTAAATTAAGAAAATCTTGGCCCGCTTCAATCCTTATCTACCAGGACATCCTCTTTCACTGTAATGTTTTTAAAAAGTAATTACCATAAAGATAAATAGCACATATGTCAGACAGAAATCCTGCCTAATTCTTCTACTAGCTTGAAACACAAACAAGAGTTGACCTGCACCACCTATTCTGAACTAAGACTAGCTAGCAGAATGCATCTCCCTCACAGAACATGATAGCTCATGTCAATGCCCATAGATAAAAGCTTTTCCCATAAACTCTCAATTAAGTAAATCAAAGGCAGATTTTAAATTGATGAAGGCTATAAAGTAGGTTGTTTTTTAATCTTGGCATAATTGCCTTCTACTACCCTATGTTATTGGTAATAAGCAGTCACAATAAAAGCTTCATGAATACCATCTTCCTCCTCAATATTCTGTGCTGGCTAGGGGACACAAAATGTGTTAATCATGGAGCTGATCCAGCCTACATCATGAATAATGCCTGTTTTGAGGGTGCTACTAGGGAGTAGAATCCTTAAAAGTGTAGCTGGCATGTACAAAGAAAGCGTCCTAGCACCTTCCACCCCATGCACCCAGATAGCTCTCCTAGTTGCTACATTGTTTGGGGTCATGGACTGAATTCCTGCCATCTCCTTTTGGATATTTCTTGCACTACAGTAGGCACTAGAAAGGTTACTTACTCCCGTTGTGGAGTACTAACCCCATAGTCCTAACTGGCCCCTGTACAGGGGTGCAAGAAATCAGGCTTCCTTTTATTCACCTACATATTCTATGACCCAATGTAGACTTTAATATAGGGAGAACCATGGACCCAGCTGTTATCTAGGCTGAATGCTTTGTAGCTCTACAGGACACAAAAAATCCTTCTCCTGCCTGCAAGGACTGAAATGCACCAAGCTACTTTGCAAGTCTACACTCATTTCATAGCAGAATTGAAACGGCTGCATTCTCAGAGCAGCTGCTGGAGCTAGAGGGCCAGCATTTGTCCTTGAATACATTTTTGCTCTACCTGTTTCTGTAGCTTTATAAGGAAATAAGGTAAGCAGGTAAACAGATTAGGATTTATCCTGTATTAAGACGGATAACAGGACAACATGGGACCCATTTGTTTCTTATTAGTTTACACATAATATGGACTGGCTTATCTCATTGTTGTTAATTTGTGAGTTTATTATAAACAGAGCCGACTCATCTATTGCCGAACTGCTGGAAAAATCTGTTCTACCATTTTCCTGATATTTTGAGGAATTATATTATTTCTAATAATTTATTCTATAGCAATGAGAACATTGATTGGTCAATTTCAATTGAAATAAAGTAGTTAGTAATTGAAGCTTCTGGTACCAGCAAATAGCTGGGGGTGGGGAGGGAGGGGGGAAAAGAGAAAAAGCCAGCCCAACTATTTTTTTGAGAATACAAGCTTGAATTTTTCAGTCTACTTTGCTACAAATTGCCAAAAATATATTAATTTTAAAATGACCTGGAAATCAAACTAGGTGCAGAATTTAGGTGCAATCTGTGCTTTTGGATCTAAACAGGGTCCCTCCATGTACTTGGTAAAATTTTAAAAAGTGTTGGTTTTGATCTATTAAACCTTGAATGGTCTGGGACCTAATTATCTAAAACCCAGGCTCTCACTGTGGTATACTGCTCCAGCTGAAGTATCTGATCTGGAATACCTTGCGTATAAGAAACTGGGCTGCTAGAAAGCATTTTCCATGAAGGTTCCTTAGCTTTGGAATTTCCTACTTATCATAGAATCATAAAAATTAAGGGCTGGAAGGGACGTCAAAAGATCAAGTCCAACCCCCCTGCTCTGGGCAGGAATACTGCTGACATCAAACGATCCCAGCAAGGTGTTTGTCCAGTCTCCTCTTGAAGACTTCCAAGGTTGGGGACTGAGCCACCTCCTTGGGAAGTCTATTCCAGATTCTGATCACCCTTGCCGTAAAAAATATTTTCCTTATATCAACCTGAAACCATCCTCTAACAGTTTAAGGCCCATTGCTCCTTATCCTCCCCTGGGATGCCCTAGTAAATAGTTTTCTCTCTCAGCTCCTGATATTCATTAGGCCTGTGCGAAGCAGCTAGTATTCGCTTCAGATTTGGATTTGGCCAATTCGGGGGACAGTGATTTGATTCTGTGATTCAAATCAGTGTCCTGAATCAATTCGGCCAAATCTGAATCGGAGATTCGGCCACCGCCAAATCAGCCAAATCTCCTAATCAAACAGGCCCCATCCTCCAGCCCCGTCGATGGCTGCTCCACCCAGCCCCAGCATCCTGGCACTTAAACAAAACAAACAAACAAAAAATGCCCCGCCCTCATCGGCTCCTGCCTTGCAGGGGTTGGGAGGGGCAATCCCCACTCTGCCACGAGCCCCTAGAGGCCCTGATGGCTGCCACAGCATCCGGTGATGGTGGGCCTTTTTTAAGTGCCAGGACACTGGGGCTGGGAGGGGCAGCCATTGACAGGGCTGGGAGACTGGGCGGGGGTAGGAGGAGCAGGCAGAGGACAGGGCCTGGCAGGGGTCCCCCCATGGTCCCCTCTGCCCTCCTCCCGCCCCCTGCCTACCCCCTACTTACTGGCACAGCGCCCAGCTCCAGCTCCCCGTGGCAGCAAGCAGGGACTGCTTGAATCTGAATTGATTCGAAGGCTTCAAATCAATTTGGACCTTTTTATTGGTCTTCCAATTCAATTTGGATTTGGAGATTCAGCCACCAAATTGGGCTGAATCCCCTCTGAATTGCATCAGCAACCAAAACTTTGCACAGCCCTAATTTTCACCCTTTATATACTTAGAGATGGCCACCAAGTTCCCCCTCAGTCTTCTCTTCCCCAGACTGAACAGTCCCAGATTCCTTAGTCTTTCCTCATAAGGTTTGTCCTCCAGGCCCTCATTTCATGTCATTCTTGTGGCCCTCCTCTGGACCCTTCAAGATTCTCCACATCTTTTTTGAAGTTCAGTGCCCAGAACTGGACACAGTACTCCAGCTGGGGTCTCACCAACTCTGAGTAGAAAGGAAGTATCACTTCCTTAGCCCTGCTCACAATGCATCAGCTAATGTATCCTAATATGCTATTAGCTCTGTTGACTACAGTGTCACACTGGTGGCTCATATTCATCCTGTGATCAGTCATAATCCTGAGGTCCCTTTCAGCCATCGTGCTATCCAGGACACCTCTTATATTCATGTTGCAGGTTACTTCTCCCCAGATGAAGCACTCTGCATTTATCCTTAATCAACTGCAATCGGTTCCACTCTGCCCACCTTTTCAGCTTGCCCAGGTCCACTTGGATCTGTGTCCTATCCCCTAGCATGACCACTTTTCTCCATAACTTAGTATCACCCGCAAACTTGGCAGCATGTTTTCTACATCTTCATCTAAATCATTGATAAAGATCTTGAACAGCACAGGACCCAAGAACCAGGGATACCATTGGCTACCTCCTGCCAAGACAATACAGACAGTCCACTAATACTCTCTGGGTTCGACCCTTTATCCAGATCCCAACCCACCTAACTGTGGACTCTGTCAGCCCACAATATGCTATTGTAATGAATTAAGGAAAGTAAAGGGGCCTACTTCAAGTGAAAATGGGTATGAGAGGGCTCTTCTTACCTAGCTTCTCTTTTGACCTGAAGTTACATATGAGGATTTCCCAGTAATTTGTAAGTTAGACTAATAGATTTCATAGAAAACCTTTTCCTGCATTCTGAGTCAAGCCAAATTTTAGTCATTTTAACATTGAGTAAATTCCTATAGATTGTCTCACTCCTTTGGACAGAGGAGTACCCAAAAGCTTTTGGGTTTTTTTTCAGTGTTTAGGTCAAGTGATCACTTTTTCTATTAATCATTTCTGCTCTTAGCTGAAACATCGAAGGAAGAACAGGGAAAATTTTTTTTTTTTACTTCTAGAGCTGCATTGCATTGCAGACATTTTCTATACACCACAATAAACCTGTGAAAGATGGAGTTTAGTGGAAATACCAGAGAGGAAAAAATGCTGTCATAAAAATTCAGATCCGGTATTGAAACCCCAAGGGTTCAGATAAGAATGCAAATTTTTGAAGGGTTCTTTGCGAGATTGTTATGCATCTACATAGTTGCTATTTGTCAAGAATCTGAAAACCTCTATATTTCTTCAAGTAAATCTCACAACACCTCTTTGAGATGCTCCTACATTCATTTTACAAATCAGGACACTGGGGCACAAAGAAAGGATTAGGGCAATTCAGTTAATTCTCTTGATATTTACAATGGGATTTTAGGTATCTGAATTATAGTAGGTGTCCAAACAGAAATGGGAACCTTAAACTAGTCAGCCATGTTTGGAAGCAAAACATTTCACTTGTATATCTGGACAACATCCTAAATTGTAGAAAATTGGTATAGCTCCATGGGCTGCATTAGCACTTGACTGATTTATGTCGAATGATGATCTGGACCACTAAAGAAATCCATCCGTCACTGACACACCACTCTGATCTTTCTCTCTGCGTTGTTCTTCAACATGGTGTTATTGATAACTCCAAAAACTATAAAAAAAGATTTGTTCTAGGCTGGAAAGCATCAAGAGAAGGGAAGCATCAAGGGAAGGCCTGGGATGCTAGACTTCACATTCATTTCCTACAGGATGGGATGCACATACAATTACATTTTACCTTGAGATTTGCTGGTTTCAGTGTTTCTTGTCTGTTGCTACAAGACAAAAATATATATTTCTATAATTTGTTGTTAAAATACAGTAAGCTGGCAAACAACTATTACATGTAAAAACTGTACTGGTGTTAAAAGGGAGGGGAAAAAAGGTGTGCTACCAAGGTGTAAGTATTCTTGTGTAATTTTCCACATCAGGAGATTCTCGAAGCAAAACTTTCCATCTGATGCGAGTGTTTCTATATAATGACAGCCCATTTTTTAATTTTGTATCTCTTTGAAGTTTGGTTGTGCTACCTCCACCTCACTGCTTGCCACCCAAGCTGCTTCTCTCCCTAATGTGTGCTGAAGATGTTCCACACATACCGTACAACTCTAGCACTTGCTCTGCTGCATGCACAGTGAATCTGTTAGCGTTTGCACTGCTTCTATCCTCTGCAATAAATTTTAATCAGATACTTTGTACCCAGTTGTACTCTTGACTGAAACCATCCAAAGTACTGTTGTTGCTAAGGAAACCACTTCCTTGTTATCTTCGTTCAGCACGTCTGCCTCATTTTCTTGCTGCCTCTCTCTCTCCCTCCCCCCCACCCCACCTCTTCTTCTCTCTGCCTCTGAGGGGCATCTTTATATCATTGCATTATAGAAGCAATGAACCATTTCCCCCCTCTTAAAGTGCAAACGGTCATTTGAAACGTGTAAGTAGTAGCTACAACTACAACTCTGGGCATTTATGCTCAACATATCTTTTCATGGGAATACTGTGTACACTCGCCCATATGCAACAAGAACCAGAGCCCAGTGGGGTCTGATTGCTGAATGGGTGCTTTAAACTCCCCTATCAGAAAGCGGGAAATTGACTCCAGGCTCCCTTTGAACTCGACTTAAGAAAAATGGATGCAGGAGAAGAACAGACACAGAGGAGGGACTGTGTGTTTGAATACTATTTTTCTAAATATAAAAGCTCCAAGCTGCTTTGCTCTTCCCCTCAAAACACCACACACCAGCCATGTCAGCCCCACTGCAGGATTACTTGTTTACCTCTTTCAGAAAGAAAGGCAGTCCCCTGAGCCATTTGACCACAAAATTGATTTCTGAACCTCTGCTTCCTACTGTCTCCTAATGTTTAAAGTTATGCAGTCGACAAGCAGACTGCAAGTGAAGCCTGCATTTAGAGTTACACTTCCAAGGCTGTGATCAGTATATGCAAAGATTTGAATCCCCCTTCCACGTGCATTTAATAATTAACAGAACAGTGATGTTTGTTGGATTGGACATGCACCCCTGGCTTCCACATTGTGAAGACAAAGGATGTAAACATGAATTGGAGTTAATTGTCTGGGACGGAGTCAGTGAGAAAAAGGGCACGAGGGCATAGGGGTCCTTATATTTTTTAATGACTATAGCAGCCAACAAAACAGTAATGATGAAAAGAAGCTGCAATCAGTCTTACTCTCATAGTTCTGATAAATTTTCTTCGGTTGATCTTAGGGTGGAAAAAAAATGCATGCAATACATCTAGCTGGGTGACATTGTCTCTTTAAACTTCTGTTACCCTCTGTAATTTTGAATTCTTAGCTCTCTCTCAATTCACTACCCTTTCCCTCACCTCTCTTTTTCATACAGACTAATTTCATATGCACATTTTATGAGATAGTTCTAGAATGAAGAAAAAAAATCATGAGTGAAAAGAAGGTAACCTATAATGTTATAGTCTCCACAATGCTTTCGCTTTGCCAAACTGGGCATCATTGCCATTAGTATTGAGTGTAAGGATCCTGCTGGTTCTGTTGCAGTTGTCCTATTGACTTTCTCTGGATGAATAAGTCGCTGTCAAGATTGCGACTAAATATCCACTTTAGAAAAGCACTTTTACCCATAAAGAGCATATTTTCCCTTCCTCGTCAGTCACAGCCAAGCACTGAAAAGCAAAATAAAAAAGGCAATCTGTGGAGACATATATAATTATAAGTAAATACTTTGTAGGTGTTAATTACTAATGCTCTTTTACCTGTGCTTGGTATAGTGATTCAAAAACACTTCTAAATAAAATTATGTGGGTAGTGTTATACCAACTTACTATTACTTTTCAAGAGTAGCTGCAAAAAATAAGCCAAATACTTTTCTTACATTATATTTCACATATGTAAATGCCAGTAAAATGAGCTCTAAATGCTGGTAAAGATTTCCTTGTTACAAAGAAGCTAAGACATTAACCCAGAAACAAAATCATTTCAACCTGTTTGTACTTACTCTCGGTCAGGGTGGGGAAGGACCCTGCATGCAAAGTATCTGTAAAAATTCAGATTGAGTATTCAAAACTTTAATTAATTACCTGAAAATGATTGTCTGTAGATGAACTGCCTCATCAGTATTCACCATCAGTGCAGAAGATGAAGGTGAAGGGGAAAAAATCCTGCAAACACAAGACAGCAGAGGAGTTAGAAAAAAAGTAAAGGTTGTCTTTTTAGTGGACCCGTGTAAGCATCTGAGCATATACTCATCGGAGTCTTAAACCTTAATTCTGTAGTTGCCAGATAATAAACAACCACCAATTCCTTAAACTGTTACTATTCAAAGCTACTTAGCTTCCTCAATCTGGGGGTACATCTTCAACTGAAATTAATGGAAATTGTCTATCCAGAGCAGATATGGAATAAAAAAGCCTTAAACAAGACTGCATTTGTACTAATAACTTCTTACTGACAGGAAATTCCTTCTGAAAATTTGAGCACTTTTGTTTGGACACAGAAATCATAATATAACATTTCTTTTTCCCTGTTTAGCTGAGCATGACTTCAGAATCAAGTTTCCAATGCTAATGCTGATTAACACAATTAGCACAGGATTGCTCTATAAATATTCTGCAATTATTGCTTAAAATGTTCCATTTTAGTGAACATTCTTATCAATAAGCTTGTTTGCCACAAAAAGTACAGAAAAAATGTGAAACGAGAGGAGGGTAGAACACAAATCATTCATATGAAATAAGCAAAAGAAATTTTACAGTAATAATGAGGCAATATTAATTCATCTCTTGAAATTGTATTAAACAAAGCATTTCTTTAGCACTTTATGACCCATCCACTAGAAATGCTAGTAGAGGACATCTGAGTAGAAAATTATAAACATACAATTTCTGCTTCTGTTGACCTAATGTCTAGGGTCATGATGCTCTCAAGCGACTGGTTCAAGTGATTATAAAACTTTATAACACTCAAAGTCACTTTCTTTCACATCAAGAAACAGAAGTCTATAGTTTGTCGTGTTCCCAGCCAAGAGATGTGGGGTTTTGAATAAATAAGGAACCATGATTCAAGCCTGGCGTGATACCATATTTTGGGAAGATGAAATTCTTTTTGTAACCAGTACAGGAATTTCATTTACATTCTTTTTAGGCCCTGAAACAGGTTGTAATTATGGTGCAAATAATGGCTTTCTACAGAACATATGAATGTGTTTAGATGCTTATACAGAGAAACAACAAGTGTGCATATATTCAGGCTTCTTCTCCCCAAAGTAAAAATGGCTGCTCCAGGGGAAAAAACCAACAACAAACCAAAACCTAGGAACAACCAGGGTTAAGTCACTCCCAAGGAGCTTCTTTTGAGAGAGTGAGTGTGTATACATGCTGTGGCTTCCCTCCAAAGAATACAGTCTTCCAGCATCCCTCCCCACCCATCCAGGCCCAGGGAGACAGTTTGTTGCTCGCCAGACTCTGCAACCCTTCATAATCCACACATTGTGCTGCAGGAAAACAGGCTAATGGGCAATCTGGGTTATCCAATCAGGGTTGCCCTATGAATTACTATAATTTATCACCACACAGACTAAAGGAGACCCTTCCCCCCCACTTCTCCTGCAGCTGCAGTGTGTCAGCACAGCAAGCTCTCTGCTCTTCAGGGCCTCAGCACTTGAATGCCCATACATGCAGCTCTGGGTAGGTTTCTCTACCAGGAGAACAAACCTGGGAGAATTCTTCCAGATTATATGAGTAAACTGGAGACCAACTGAATAAGCAGCACTGCAGAAAAGGATCTGTGGGTTATGGTGGACAATAAGCTGAATATGAGCCAACAGTGTGCCCTTGTTGTTGTTACTGAAGAAGGCTAATGGCAAACTGGGGACCATTATTAGGAGTGTTGCCAGCAGATGGAGGGAAGTGATCCTTCCCCTCTACTCGGCACTGGTGAGACCACATCTGGAGTACTGTGTCCAGTTTTGGGCCCTCCACTACAGAAAAAGATGTGGACAAATTAGAGAGAGTCCAGCAGAGGGCAACAAAATGGTTATGGGGCTGGGGCACATGACTCCTAAAATGAGGCTGAGGGAACTGGGCTTATTTAGTCTGGAAAAGAGAAGACAGAGGACATTTAATAGCAGCCTTCAACTACCTGAAGGGGAGTTCTGAAGAGGATGAGGCTAGACTGTTCTCAGTGGTGGCAGATGACTGAACAAGGAGAAGGGTCTCAAGTTGCAGCAAGGGAAGTTTAGGTTACATATTAGAAAAAAACTCTTACTAGGAAGGTAATGAAGCACTAGGACAGGCTACCCAGAGAGGCTGTGGAACCTGCATCTTTGGTGGTTTTAGACAAAGCCTTGGTTGGGATGATCTAGTTGGGGATGGTCCTGCTTTGAGCAGGTGAATGGACTAGGTGACTTTGAGGTCCCTTCCAATCCTAACTGTCTATGAATATTTGAATGTGTGTTTGCAGTCAATGTATTAAGTCACAACATAAATAATAACAGTGCTACCCATTCAGCCAATTTATGATGCCATAAAGTGGCAAACTATTGCCAAATATACCCCACAAAGTATGTGGAACATCTTTGTGGCTCTTTTGTATGCCACTATAAATGGCATCAGTAGCACCCCCATGCCTGTGCTGACAATTGGCATTTGATTGTCAGCATGGAAACAGGGACAGGGGTTGGCATCAGGACTGTAACAGCTCTGTTCCTGATGCCAAAAATGTGCTGCCAGAAAAGCAGGTTTCAAGGCTCCCTGGTAGGGGGTATCAAGGGGCTCCAGCCACTGGGAACCTGGCAGCTCCTGAGCCTGGCAACCTTTCATGCCTTGACTTGAAGTGAGTTGCAGAGAGAAGAGATGCACCTTCAGTTTTTAGATATACCAGAGGACAAGGACCCCAGAACAAGAGAAGCTTCCAGACCTGAGGATCCCAGTGCCCTGGGACTTCAAAAGGCCACACATGCATCTGGACTATCCTGGGGTTGGGCTAACAGTTAGCTGATTGTTGGGCTCAGCCCTGACAGCCCTGGGTTTTGAACCAGACCCAACAGGGACAGATCCACAAGGCGTGAAGGGGTGCAGTAGTGTGGGGCACCCTCTCCTTTTGGACCAGTTTTAACATGGGCCTTAGTCATAACAGAGTTCCCTTTCCTTCCTGTGAAGTCAGGAGACATATTTGAATCCCCATATTTCAGCCACCTGCTGCTTGGATGAACAAACTGACGAACAAAATGTTCTCAATTTTTGACCCATTTTGACACTACCCAACATAACCTGGCCTAATTACAGCCTCCAAAAAAATCAGCTCGTAGAGAATTCACAGGTTTCAAACAGTTCCTGGATTCTCAAATACATTGATTTATGCTGGTAGTCCGAAGGAACCCCAGAATCCTAAAGAAGACAATGGTTTATGTCTGGCATAATGGATCTTTCAACACAAATCTAATAGCAAAATTAGGCCAGTTTTCCATTTTTTTAAAAATCAGAGAGAAAGGAAAAAGGAAGCCAAGAGCCTTTTGCCCTTTACCTAGACTCACCACATTTTCACTATAATCAGACAATTTGAACATATGCCTTTTTGGAAGAAAACAACCTGATTATCACTAAAGAAGTTCCAGTTCTTTAAACTGTAACTATTTCTTCTTTTCCATTAATTAATTATTAGTAATGCATGTTTAAATAAAAGGGGTATTTTAAATAAAAGGGCCCACAATTTTATTGTGGAAATTATGTTGGTAGTAACAACATAGGACTTTTTATAGGACTCAGTAAATTGTTGGAAGTTTCTTGATTTAAAGATGTTGGAGGTCATTCTGTTACATTTTGTCAGAAGGGAAGCAAAGCTACAGTAGAGTACAGCATAAATAATTCTGTCAATGACCTATAACTCCAAGGTCAAAGATTTTACAGATGTATTATGAATTTCTTGACTATAATTCATTTTGTATTTTAGTTTTAAATGAAAAAAATTAAGTTTTATACATGTACATTTAAAATCTCTCTCTTTTCCCAGGATTTCCCTGAAGGGCAACTTGATCAGGATTTCTCAGCTTGTGGTATACAAATCGTCTTTGTAGTATATAGGGATTTTTTGAGGCTATTAAATGGAATAAAGACTGTTAACATTAATTGGGTTGCATTGGAGAGTCTTTTTTATGGATATGAATCCAATGGAAATAATAAAAGCCTATCCTTTTGGGTTATTCTAAATGGAAAGAAATACATTAAATATAGATGATTCCTGGAGTTTGTAAACTGTCTGCAATAATTAATATTTCAGAAGCCCATGAAAATAAATTGGAGGTAAGGAGCTACAAATGTAGCTTGGAATTCCAAATGTCTGATCCAAAGCTATACAAGGTCAGGGATGGAATTAACTTCTTCCCTTTAAGAGTCTCAGTGGGTGTTAAAAAGTTATATAACCATAACAAAAATTGGACTGGCGTCTGAAAGGAAAGCTCAAGGAGAATTACTTACCTAGATGATCAATACCATTCTAAAGGTTCAAGAACTTTGGCAACTTCTTCCCGAAGGTCAGTTCATGCGGTATCATGTGCTGTGTTCCAAGTTCCTGAGATTTAGTAACAACGAACACAACTATACACTTTCCTGATTATGAATGCTGTTACATGACTGGACATGCAGGAGTAAGTAAACTTTCAAAAACCTTGTTCCAGTACATACTGGGGTCATGTCAAAACTAGAGGAAGAATCCTTAGGGACAGTTGTTTAGTTGCTTCCAAGTCCAAAACACTACACAGAGCAGTTTCTGTTCAGCAAGAAGGGTTTTGTTTGCATTTTGTTTATTTTGAAAAAATATATAGTTCTCTACTGGTTGTGCACACAGTGATAACAACATTGATTGAAAGTCCATACCATGCTACTAAAATGGGCACTGGGAAAAGAACATGTTAAATCATTAAAAAATAAAAACAAAAAACCAAAACATTTTATCTCCTTAGTCACGAAAGGCATTGGTCCACAATTTTAAAGGGAAAACAAAAAGAGTTAAAGGAGTTATAAATTATAAATCGTAATTAGTTTATAAATGCTAAATATTAGCTAGTATGCGTGTATTAGTAATTCAGTTTCTACCCCGACCTCTCCCCAAAAAAGGGCAGAGGGTAGCTTACAATAAAAAGACAAACAGATAAAATAAACAATAATAAAAAAACCCTTAAATATTTCAGAAGTTATTATGTGGTATGCTAAAGGCCTGTACAGAAATAAAGGTCTTCTAAAGACATCCAGGCTTGGACTCTGGAGGACCTCTCAAGGGGGAGGATATTCCCTGAGGATAGTCACTGAAAAGTGACAGTGAGGTAACTTCATATTGCAAACTTGGCATACAGAGGGTACATGCAGGTAGTTGCTCTTAGCTGACCTTATGGATCACAGTGGAGCATAAGAGAGGAGGCTATTCCTCGAGTATGTAGGACCCAGGACATTTAGTGCTTTAGCGCCACCTTGGTGTGTGATATATATATATATATATATATATATATATATATATAATTTAACCTATAAGATGCAAATCTTCACTGCCTTAAGCTACTGAAAGCCCGTACAGACTTGAAAACAAGGAGTAATGGGCTCCCCATGATCCACTTCAAACAGAAGGCAGGACTACCATGTTCTGCAGTAGCTGCAGCTTACGTTCCTCCAGGACAGCCACAGAGCACATCGCAGTAGGCTAGCCTGAGTTTATAAAACATGGATGATGCTGGCTAGACCCAAATCTGAGGAAAAGAGTTGAAGTTCTCACCAACTGGAATTGGTGAAAAAGTTGCTTCAAGCCTGCCCTGCAAACTGAAAATCCATGTGTAGCATATGATCCAGGAGCACCCCAAGCATGCTGACTTGAGTGAAAAGGAGCCTGAACCCCATCAATAATAGGTGCCCAAGTCTTGAGTTCGGCCAACCAACCTGTCTTATCTGGATTCAGGTTTAGCTGGTTCACCTGCATCTGCACCCAGAAGTGGATCCAGGATTTTACAAAATGGGTATGTAGGAGCAGCAACAGGTTATCCTGCACCCCCTGCCCCACCCCTGTCCCAGACTCCTGCTCCCAGCAGGGTGGATAGATCACTCTGCGGGAGCAGCAGTTGGGGACTTTAAGCCCCCAAAATAGATAAGAAGTCTCCCCCTTCCCTGTTCAGAGGCACATCCCCTCCCCACTGACTACTGCTGCTGTCCCAAGGGTGAAAGGAGCTCTGGAGCTGCTCCAGCCATGCAGCATGTGGGCTGAGCTCAGCTCAAGACAAAGGAAGCACCAGCAGATGGATGGGTTCCCTCTCTCCATGTTGGCTTCTAGGCTGGCAGGGAACAGTCATGGGGACCAGGCAGAGAGCGGGACCTCATCCACTCCTGCTGTCCCAGATTGAACCCAGTGCCTGTGCAGCTTAGCTGGAGCAGGAGAGGAGCTCCCCTTGACCTCAGGACATCAGGGAAAAGTGGCAGCAGCAGGCAGGGAAGGGGAGAATAGGAGGGGACGTGTGTCTGAGCATGGAGGGGTAGAGGGGGGAATTTTGCCTTCCTCTGGGACTTAAAGTTCTAGGCTCCTTCTCTTGACATGTGGTCAGAAGAAGGGGTGTAGCCACACTACTGCACCTCTTCTGGATCCTGCTCTGTTTACATCTAATCCCAAGCTTCAGCCAGGCACTGGGTAAGGACCAAGACTGGAGGCCCTGAGTCTATTAAAAAAGACAGAGTTGGGCATCATCAGCAAACTGATGGCACCTCACTCCAACTCTCCAAAGGCTTTAGACCCCACAGGAAAGGTACTGAGGAGATGTACATTCACCCATCACTCCATGGGACCTCCATGTTAGAAAACAGTAGAACGAATTAAAAGCAGTCCCACAAATAGCCAGGTCATGCACACACCTAATGGTGCTAGAGTATCTAAATCAAAGGCCACTGAAAGATCTAATAGGATCAACAGGGTACAATTTTCCTTGTCGATATCTAAGTGAATGTCATCAAGGAATGAGCACTGTCTCCATACGATACCCAAGATGAAAACCAGATTGACAAGGTCCAGGAATCCAACAGCATCCAGATACATCTGGAGTTGTGGGGTGATCATCCATACAAAGGCCTTCCTCAAAAAGGAAAGTCTGGAGATAGGGTGATAGTTGGCTTGGAAGTCAGCATCTCAATATGCTGGTTTTGAGTAGGGGCCAGACAATTGCAGATTTAACATCTAGCGCCCTACCCTAACCAAAAGCGGTCTCATCCCCCCCTGCCTAGTTTTTGCAGGTCTAGTTAACAATTGGCCACTCACATTCCTCCAAGCACATCCTCGCTGTGGTTGGTGACAACAACTGGAAGTGGTCCATGTAGGCTGGGCAAGACTCAGATTCTTCAGTCCTGAAATTAGACTCTGTATCTTCCCCAAGCTGTGATGAATGTGAGCAATTTTGTCTGCAAAGCAGGTGGCAAACTCATCACAGTGGTGTGCAGATGATTCAGTTTCTGGGCAGAGACAACCCAGATTAACTAAGCTGTTCACTACCCAGAATTGTTCTGCATTTTCCAGATGCAATGGCACTTGAGAAAAAAAGTGCTTGTGCTACTGCCACAACATAGTACTTTAAAAAAGATCTGTGTTGTAATCAGGTTGTCAGGAATGGATCTGTAGTTGGGCTGAAAACATTTACCCAGTAACCATGAATAGTAGAGAAAAAACAATGTTTTGTTCAATTTACAAATGAGACAAAATGGTAAACTCTTCAGAAGACCAGACATGGACAAGGGCAGAAACAGCCGAAGCAGGGAAGAGTCCCTGGATAGAGGGAGCTGGAGCTAGCCTTCTCCCAGGGATCCTCTAGACCCAAACTTTGTAGGCAAGTCACTGAAAATGCTCTGAGGCTACAGGAACCCTCTCCTATGCCGCCTGACTTCGGAAAAAAATCTGCAGAGAGGAGTCAACCAGAAACTAAAATTGCTGTTGCAGTTGTCTTTAGACATTTTGAGAACTTTTTACAGGTTTGGCTGGATTGTCTCTCAGCGCTCACTTCCTGTTTGTTCCATCCTGCCCCTTCTTTCCTTCCCCTCCCTTGATCTCTTTACCTTTATTACCGTCTCCTACCCTCTCCTGTTCTGTTGCCTCACACCTCTTCCTGCCTTTTGTCACAACCCAAGGGTGTGATTTTTGTTTTTGTGTGTGCTTTGGCACCACTGAATTATTTTCCCACCAATTCGTAGCTTTCTTTGCAGTGTGCATTTCTTCTTTGCAGCTAAGAAATGCTCGTTGCAAAGAGTTCCCGCCATTTGTATTCTAATTCGAGCCCCATTATTGGCTTGCGTGAAATTATGCACACGTGG
>NW_005841987.1:2662065-2689399 GCF_000455745.1 Alligator sinensis
CCGAGAGAATTCCGGCAAGGAGTCCATGATTACCTCGTGGACTTCTACGTAAATCTTGGACCGACTGGTAGCCTAATCAACTACTAAGAGCCTCTCCCCGTTGCCGTTCGCAATCCTCGACGTATCCCTCTCCCTGCGCGCAAAAGGACCCACGGAGCCTAGCAAACTTTGTGTGAGTGAGTGAATAAAAGGATCCACGGAGCCTAGCAAACTTCGTGAGAGAGACCCGAGCTTGTTGTAGTCCTCAAACGAGGATTTAATCGGAGCTGTGCCTGGGAAACTGTCCAGCCTACACCGCAACCATCTTCAGTGTAAGTAAACAATCTTGAATCAACCATTACGCGTGCGTGCCTAATTCTAGCGTGTCGCCCGTTCTCTCCGATCCAGCATGCCCGGGCTGCTGGCCACAGCCTGCGCGGAGCGAAAAAGGGCCCGGATCGCTCCCGGCCCGCACATGGCGACATGGATGGGATCGGGATTAGGCCTGCACACCTTTCATTTCTGTTTTGCTTTCACTGTCTGAAGTAGCCTCCCCAAAACCTTAGAACTGACATGCTATTTTTTGCCAACACCTAGTTCACTCTGCCTGTAAGTTCATCCTGTCCATTTAGATGCTTGGGTCCTCAAGTCAAGAATCAACTACTCCTTTTTATACTGGGCCTGCCAGGATGATGCCTCACACTCAGTTAACCATTAGGTACTACTGTAATAACCATGATTTATAACAATTAAAAACTATTGCCATGGCAGCAAAAGACAGAAGCAACTTTGTCTGAGTACTTAATGGAAAACCTAGAAATGTTGAAGCTTAGGTTGAAATGTTCCTGTATGTTATTAAGCTTGCTGTCACACATTATAGTGAATTTCTTCACTGTGTTGAAGAAACTGCTGGAAAAGGCTTTGTTTCTTGAATCAGTATAAAATACTTTCTAAAAAAAGGTACACACCCACACACATACACAACATCCCAAATTCCATTTGCAGATATCAGATACCTAACTTGTAGGTCTGTTTCTCAAATACTCACGGACTATTATCTCGACATAGGTAGTCTGATTTCTGCAGCAAAGCAATCATAAAATGTTGGGAGAAAGCTGAATGGATTTGGCTTGACACAATATGGCAAGGACAAATAGTCTATTCCTCAAGGACAAATATAACTACTACTTAACAACACAGTTTTGCTTTCATACCCATTTACAACTATACAGAGCAAAAAAAAAAAAAGAAAAGAAAAAAATCACCAAATCCCAATAGGTGAGAAAAATTAGATGGAAGAAGGGACAGATTCACAATATAAATTCTGTGACTGCTGCAGAATAAGAGCCGTGAGAATTTGGAGAGAGAGAGAAAGAGACACATGCATCTTCCTATTGGATTCTAACCCAGAAAAATTACAGAATATTATATGTAGCTGTTTACACCACCATAGGAATAACTTTATTCAGGTGAGTCCCCACTGGGATTATTTACCTGATCTAAAAGTTGCTCCTGTATCTAAAGGGCTCAATCCTCCAATCATTTAACAGCAGTTGCAAAAATTGAAATATATATTATTATGAGGTTCATAGCTTCAGCAAAAAGCTGAAGATGAAAGTACTTCTGCTGTCTCTGCTTGCATTTAGCACAGACGTAGGTTTCAACAGCTCTTTACTCAAAGCCCACTTGGCTTGTCATACTCATTTTGTTTATTAAAAAACTAACAAGGAACATTAAACAGCTTCCTCTTTCATTTTTTTTTCTATGAGAAAATTATAGTTAGAAGCAGCCTACTAGTGAATGGGTATTGAAATATATGGCTATGCTCCATGCAGGTGCTACAGAAAAAGATGCTTTTAGCATCAAATGATAATAGCTGTGTATTTTTATGTTTCATTAGCTTCTACCAATGAGCTAGCCAGAAGGGCCTGTGGACAATGAGGGAGGGTAGTGGCAAAGGGAGGTTCCTTTGTACATTAGAAAAGAAAATATACAGTAAACCTTGCATAGTTTGATATCTGAGAGGAATGGACTCTTGCCCTCTCCCGCCCTCTCCCCGCTAACCTTTAGAGAAATGACGAAAAATCAGGACTGCTACCAGTACCCTGCCAAATTATTCAGGGTTGAAACTGTTTCCATTTGCAATTTAAAAGCCAGTTCTACTCCCTTTGTTCACTGCTCCAACTCTCCGCTGCTGGCAAGGCCATAAGTAAAAGCAAGTGGAAAAAAAAAAAGCCATATTTATCCAATATTAAAGCATCAAATATGTTGTATTTGCACCTACCTGTATTTCATCAGAACTGGTTAGCAGGGCACTGGAACCATCATGCTTCATAGAAAGTTGGTAGCGGCTTAATATCCCTTGTACCAGATCATTTCCCATCTGATCCATACAGGCAAGTGCCTTATGCACACACCTCTCTCCCTTTCCCATATAAAAGTGAGTGGGGAAAATAGCATTTGTTGCAGTCCCATTCCCACCCCATTCCCCGTTATGAGAGATCCAAACAGCATTACATTAGGCTAGGGTTTGTGGAAGGGAAAAATACCAAGGTGGACACTGAGCTTGGCCAAGGATAAATGTCACCCTCCTGAGAAACAGTTTCTCAAGCAAAGACAGCCTATGACATATTAGCTCTTGCACAATGGCTCTTCTCTTCTTACAGATCCCAGATATCTTTAGTATGTACTCACACTTATTTGTGGGGGCTACATGGGTAGAAGTTTACAGTGCTCCTCTATTGAATCTGTGCTACTCGGAAGTCAGTAGAAGAACTACTGGTCCCAGAGCCATTGTGGATGCACATGCTCTTTCACATATTTCATGGTCACACCAGCGAGGGCCACATGCCACGTGGGCCACACCAAGGCAAACCACATAACTCCAGGCCATGTGCCATGCAGGTGCCCCTGCTTCTCCCATGCATCTGCACAGGTACCCCTGTTTGCCCTCCTCCGCCCACCCACCCACCCCACTCTGTACCATGTACCCAGACTTACCCCTTCTGCTCCCTACACCCCATGCCACACGACACTGCCCCCTGGAAGAGGAAGGGACAGCCTAGACCCACTGACTGCTACTGTAGCCTGAGTGATAAAGAGTGTGACAGCTAAGTAGAAACTCAGAGACCACAATTTAATCCTGCAGGCCACATGCAACCCATGGACTGCCAGTTGGACAACCCAAAGTATTTATACAGATACCTAAGGATCTTCTACAGTTGCAGATGGACTTCTTGATGTTCTCTGTGGACCAAAGTGGGTAAGCTTTCTTATTTCAGGAGATCTTCATGGATATTTCCTCCTTCAGATCCTCCACCCCAGGAGTTTTAGCATGAGGCATATTTATTATTATTATTTTAATAGAACAACAAAATAAAAAGTGAACATGGAAAAGCAAGCCCCTTAGGTCAAAGAGCTGTACTCACTTATTTCAAGCAAAACGCAATGGGATGTAGAGCAGCAACAAATCAATAAGTAGGAGAGGAAAGTGGGGTGAGACATCAATAAGACAAAGGTACTCGATAAGGCTAGGACACAGGGAGATGAAAAGATGCATTCCCCCCCTAAAATGAGATAAGTGGATTTAATAAATGAAGAGAGGACTAATTGGCAGATTTGTTGCAGGTGTTACAGAAGTGGTGAGGGATTTTAAAGAGGAGAACAGCTAGCTAAGCTTTGAGTAAAGAGTTGATACCTATTGCTGTGCAGAAAAACAAAAACAACCCCCCCCCCCCCCCCCCTGGGCGGCTCTTTGTTGAAAAAAAAAACAAAACACCCCCCCCCCCACTCAACCTTGGATGCAGAGAATAGAAGTGCTTTAAATTTGAGCTGATGCTTTGGCTCTGGATTTTCAGCACTGCTTCATTTGTTGCCCCCAATGGATTGCCATTCTAAATTTACTTTAGATTATGCTGTGCTGGGAGATCCTTCTCTTGGGATCATTAGGCAGCTTTCAATTTAGTTTTCCAATAAAAATCTGAAAGTTACAATTTAGTGGCACAGCTGCAGTTATTGAAATAACTTTGCCTCTGTTGGTTAAGGGCTGTAAGGGTGGGTGGAAGGTGTAGGAGGGAGGGAGAAGGAGAGTGGAGAAAAGGTCAGAGAAGCAGGTAAGGAGAAGGACAAAGGAAGGACTATGAGGTTCACATCACCAGAAGAAGCCAGGGCAAGGAGAGGTAGTGCATATTAGCAAATACTACAAAAGGTTTTACTCTTATTTCACTGAATTCATATTTCACACTTTGTAACAAGGTAGAAAATGTGGTTCAGTTCAGAGAGAGAGAGAGAGAGGATGCTATTCATCTTCTATTCCATATACTGTATTGCACCACTTGCACTTCCCTTCTAATCTGCCACAGAAAAAATGAAAGTATACAACTAATATAAATGTGTGTACCAGATGCAGATGCAGCAAGGGACACTGGTATGTAGAAGAGACAGGTAACTGAAAAATCCTTTCTTGCCATGTTGATTTTTTAGAGAATGTAGACAGAGCCTGAGCTATACTAAGCATTACATCTTGTAATGCTTGCTGAGCTAAGCAGACAGACAGTTTATCTTACCTGTAAATACCTATTCTCACTGAATAATGATGTAAATGGCATTTCTCCTATGGCTATGATCAGATTCTAAATTGATGGCTCTTCGCTTACATCACACATGAATAGGCATATGAAGCCAATGAAACTGTAAAAATCTCTTGCATATCAAACTAGATGGAGTCTAATGTCCCATGAGCATCTGGCTCTCTCACATAGTACATTGTAGTTCCCAAATTCCTTGGCTTTACTCTCTTCAGTTTAGTTGGAAGCAGTGTAAATAAGTACTTTAACACTGCATTTCAGATACAGGTTAGGATCTGAAGACAGAAGGTAACTGGAGTAAAAGTGATCACAAAATGACTGAGTTCCTGGGATAAAATGGTTGAATTGATGGAGTTCGACATAGGGAATTGTTGAGTAGGGTCCCTAGGATAAAATTCTAAAGGAAAAGCTGTGGGAGAGCTAGTAGTTACTCGAAGACAGTATATTAAAGGTAGACTGACAAAACATCCTGGGGCAAAAGAATAGTAGTAGTATACTAAGAACCCAATATGGAACACTTTGATGATGTGAAAAAAAAAATCAAATAAGTATTGTACAAAAAAGTGGAAAAGAAACACACAGATGAGTATAAAGAGAATAGCACAAAGAAGTAGGTAGGAAAAGAAAGGTAGAAAAGCTATGATCTGGAATTAATTACTGCTAGCAAGGGACATACAAAGCAACATGAAAAAGTTCTATACAGATAGTAGTAGGAAGCTAAAGGAAATTATAGTAAGAAGACAGCAGGAAATGGATGACAGAGAAGACTAAGTTCATCAGTGCCTCCCTTGCTTCAATCATCATACACAGGCGAAGGTGACTACTGACAAGATACTTAATTTTAAGCAATTAATTTTAGGGAGAGACATTTGCACAGAACAGGGAAAGAACAGGTTAAAGAATATTTAGTTGCATTAGAGGTATTCAAGTTGGCAGAGTTTGATGAAATTCATCCTAGAGTACTTAAGGAATTAGCTGAAGCAATCTCTGAACCATTAGCAATTATCTTTGAGAACTCACAGAGGACACAGGTGGTCCCAGTGGAATGGAGAAGGGCAAATATTGTACCCATCTTTAAGAATCAGAAAAGAAGGACCTGTAAAATTAAAGCTCAGTTAGACTAACTTTGATATACAGAAAGATACTGGTACAAATTATTAAATAATACTTATACAAATACCTATAGAACAAATAGGTGATTAAAAGGCCAATATGGATTTGTCAAGAAAAATGGTGTGTCAAAACAATCCAATTTCCTTATCTGAGAGGGTAAATAGCCTATCAAATAAGGCAGAATAGGAAGATTTGATATATATTTACTGCTGGTGTTGCAGAAGTGGTGAGGGATTTTTGACATTCGCATGATGCCTTTAAAAGCAAACTAGAAAAAATATGGGCTATGTGAAACCACCATAAGGCGATTTCATAACTGGGTGGAAAATTCTTATGTATACCTTTTCAAATGGAATAGGAAACTGGGAAGTTTATGTTGTGGTGCCGAAGGGGTCTCTTCTATCATCCAAGTTGTTGATTAAAATACTGAATAGAACTGAATAGATAGGACACTTCAAAAACTGCAGATGACACAGCACTGGGTAGACATTACCAGGACGTTGCAAGACAGGATGAGGATCGGAATTTAAAGTGATCCTGGTAGAAAACAAACAAAAGAAGTACTATATCTGCAAGATTAAAGTCAAATAAATGTATGATGTAGGAATGCCCAAAGGGGGAAGAACTGCTTAAACATTAATATGTAGAAAAGGACTTGTATGTTCGTGTGTACCTCAACCTCTATGTGGGTCAATAATATGGTTCTGTTCCAATGGGGGGGTGGGGGATGGGACCCAACAAATAAAAGCAAATCTCATTCTGGGTTTTACAAATCGGAATGTCATATCTAACGATTCAGGAAGTAATTATTCCTCTCTGGTGGACATTGCTGAGATTTAATTGAGGTTTTGGCTTCACACTTTAAGAAAGACAAATGTCAAGAAACTGGAGAGAGCACAGGGGAGAGCAAAAAAGAATTATGAGAGTTTTGAAAAACATGAACTGGAGGAAGCATTGAAAAACTTGCCTCTATCACGTGTATAAAAGAGGAGGGACATGATAAACAGTCTTCTGACATGTATCAAGTAGTTATATATAACACGTATCAAGTAGTTATAGAGGGCAGTCATCAATTGTTCCCCAGACTAACTCAAAGCATGGAGGGTTAGGAATCCCTTTCAGTGGAAAGTAAGAATAAACCTGATAAATATCTGTGAAAGCTTATCCTGCAGGATGCTTCTCCTGTGTCAGAGAATGAGACAAAAAAAGTAGATTACTTCTTAAAGCCCTTTCCTCCCTTATATTTCTAAGGAATTTTCTTGCAAATCACTGTCTAGGTGTCATGATTTGAAGACAATACCTGTTCTATCCAACTCTTTCACTCTAGTTATTGGTGCAAATAGTGTGCCCCCTTCCAAATTTTGGATTTGTTCCCATACTATTGTAATTGAACATTCCTCTCCATCTGTCTCACTGATAGTACATTTTATGTACAATGGATAGGAGGTGGACATCATCCAAAATATATGATGAGCTATGAAGTTTTGAAATAGTAACCTAAGAGAATATTAATATTATAATAATATTTTAAATTAGGGAGTTTCCTGTAGGAAACACTTTACTTGGAAAAAAAAGAAAAAAAAGGAGGGGGGGGGGGTCTGCATGTCATGGCCCTAATTCTTGAGATTAATATTCCTTATTTACTTGAATCTAAGATGAGCCTGAATTTAAAATGACCTCCCAATAATTTTTATCCGTGGAAAATTTATAATTTTGTGTAAGTTTTCCATGGATAGAATCTAATTATTGGAGGCTCTGCAGCATTCACAGAGCCTGCCAGCATAAAGCAAAGGTAAGCAGGGGTGGGAGAAGGGCAGGTGGGAGAACATAGGAAGAGTAGGGAGGAGAGATGGGTGAGGAAGAGGCTGCAGGGGAGAGATGGCGAAGGGAGGCAGGCAGCAGCTACAGCCAGGGCAGGGCTGGGACCAGAGCCCGAGCCCAAGCCACAGCAGTCCACCACCCTTGTACTCAATTCTAAGACAAGGCAGGTTCTTTGGGTAGATGTGCTATCTTTTATTAGATCAACTGAGTAGCTGGAAAAAAGCTCTTAGCAAGCTTTCACATCTACCCAAAGAACCTTGCCTGCCTATGTCCTTAGACCAACACGGCTACAACCAAAAACCCAGCTTCTAACACAAGGCGATTTTTTTAACCTATTTTAAAGGGGGGGGGGAGGGGGAGGGCTTCATCTTACAATCAAGTAAATATGATCTCTCTCATTCTCAGGCCAAGACTAGTATGGAAGCACATGTCCAGGTGGTATTATCATGAGATGCTTAAACATAGGTACAACCATGCCACAAGCTAAATCAGAAAGGATATTGTTATTGCATTTTAAAGGATTTGGCCATTAAAAGCCATAGGTAACATTACAGGAGCAGTGCTTGAAATAGAAAAACCTAAATACATCATTAACAAGGGAATCTCTGTACTAGAGGAGGGCAATATAGTCCACTTCATTCAGACTTCAGATTGGTGGCAGCTTGAGAATAAAATATACTCCACCATACTTCATTCAATTATGCCATACTACCACAGAGGGAGCATTTTTTTACCACAATCAGTGAAAAATTATGTTTCTTAGCAGGGATAATTAGCACCCGGTACTAACCTGGGTGTAGTGCTAAGCTAGCACAGCTCTGTTGCTTTCTGTATTTGACCTAGGTCTTCGAGAGCTGACTCAGATGCTCCTCCACGGCACTGACTTTACCACACAGACAGACCCCAAGTCCATACTATTTTCATAGGCAGATGAAGGAATGCTGTCTTTTTTGTAGTTCCTACACTAAATAACAACAACATGCTATACCCCTCAGGAAACAAAAGCTTCTAGTTAAAATATAAATTTGTCAGTCTGGAAGAAAAATCACAGCAAATAAAAAAGTTCTACCTTGGAGAGCTACCTGTAATATAATAATTAAAGCAAAACATAAAAATAAAAATCTGAAAGCTCTACAAGTGTCCTTCCTCAGAGAAAAAGCCCAGAAGCCTCATATCTTTAGTAATACAGAATACAAACCAAGCTGATGAGACATGCATAATATGTGAATCTCAGTGTGAGGTGATATAATTTATGGAAAACTTTCCCTTTACTTCAGTAGAACTATTAGGCACAGAAGTGGCCACCTGTTCCTCATTTCAAAGAGATGCGAGTTGTTTCAAGCATAATGTGGCTTGACCCAGAAAAAGAATAATTCAAGGAATAAATGTCTTTTGTCTCCTCTAGGGCTGGGCATATGAAATTAAGATAAACTGAAGCCACAGATTTTAACTGAAGCAACAGAGTTTGAGTCATTTTTGCAGGATTAATATACGTTAATCATATAGACTGTTACTGCAGACTGCTACATTAAGAGCTGTCTCAGAGCTAACTTTTTAGATGTGTAAGTAGATGGGAGGGTGCAAAAAGATGTTGTCCCTTTTGTGCTATTTCATGGGCCATGAACAATTCATATCCTTGGACTCCATGAGCATGAGAAATAAAAGTGACACAGCAGCACAAGAAACCCAAAAAAGGAGGATAAGGTACAGAAGGGACCATAAGCTTTACTGCATCCATGCTTTTTAACAAGCCACCAAATGTTTGGAGATGGGAGAAGATTGTGTATCATGCTTCATCCCATCACTGAAAAGCAAAATTTCTTAAAATTGGATTTGTGCCTCTGTTTCTGTGTAAACGCTTTAAAGAGTTTCTTTCCCTTCTTCATGCTACCCTCTCCCTCCTGAGTTTATTCTTCTCCTTTCTCTCCTTATTAGGCTGACTTTCCAGGTGTAGCTGGAGGATTTTTTATATGGTTATTAGCTAAGATGTGAGCACTCAAAAGTTCATGTGGAGGGAATGAAAGAGGTATCCATTTAATCCACCAAGATGTGTTTTTTCTAAACTACTCATCAGGCATCTGAGTTAAATAGATGTCAACAAGAACAAAGTTTAAATTATTGCCCTAAAAGACTTTTTCATTTTCATTTGCTCCACTTCCTTTTGTGAGGCTGTCATTACACTAATGTTCTAGTCCTGTAGCACTTACTAAGACCTGAACTTTAACATTAAGAGAAAGTCAGAACTCTTCCTCCATTTTTTACCATAAACCTTCATCGTAGGAGAAAGAAAGAGGGGTCATTAGGTCCCTCCATACTACACACATCCCTGCTATGTGCTGGGGTATAAAAGCCATAAGAAAGAAGAGTTTGTTTTTTCTTCAGGAGTTCATATATAAATTCTCAAGAACACTTATGGGAGCTGGGAAAGTCTATTAAGTAGGAAGTAAATATAGTAGGCCCTTGAGTACAGTCTTAAATTACAAACCAATAAGGACTGTAAAAGGTCTGACACCTAAAAGATAATCTTGAAAAGTCTGTATTTGTAAGAGAGGTATAGCTTTATCTATAGCTATAGCAGTGCTACTGAAAAGTGAGCTACACTTAACTCTACCGTTATCATCACATAAATTCACTTTCTCTATGGTAAATGAGCTGAGAAGTGCTAACAACATTTAAAATCCAATTCCCAACTCAGACCTTACCAATTCTCCCTCCTCACCCTTAACTGTTAACTCTGTAGTTGTTTATTGTCTGTGGCACTCAGATATACTTTGATGAAAAAGACACATAAGGTGCATCCAGATGAGCATGGCCATGCAGTATGTGGTACCACAAACACATCTACAGCACCACATACCATACAGTCAGGTGTTCTCCACGCTGCAAAGGCATGTTGCCTGTGCATGCACTACTTCTTTTTTTTTTGGCCCCTTGGATATCCAGGGGTCAAAAACCCCCATGGGAAACAAACAACACCAAAAAGCCCCGCAGAAAAAAAACAACAGAACGGTGCACACATGGGCAGCACTCGCTATTGAGTAGAGCCAGGCCACCTGGAGCTGTACTACGGCTGCCAGCCAGGCTCTGCCAAGCAGGATCACCACTGCTGCAGCCCCAGAAGACCTCCAGGACCTCAGGTAATGTTGCTGAGGTCAGCCCAGTGCCGGCCCCAGCCTCCCCTACTGCCCCCAGGATAACTTTCTGCACACTATACCATGTGTTGCATGGAAGTTCCCCAGGGACTGTTGGCTTAGAAATGGTATTTAAAGGTTTGCTTTTTGTGAATTGGTTTATAGGTATATATGTATATGCATTAGGATGGTTCAGGTAGGACAGCAGGGGTTAACTGATTTTTAAGAATGTGGGTCACATATACACAGTTTCACACAGCCTTGGAAGTAGACAGGCTGTGTAACACAACAAGGCCAATGGATACAAACACACCCTGGGAAAGAGGGAGGCATGTACCACGCTGTTCCATAACATGAGATAGGAACAAGGAACCGAATCAGAGGACACTTTAATCTCTCGGAAGCGAATCAGAAGTCTCCGAATCGATTTCAAAAGATTTGGAGATTCAGACATAGACACAACTTTAAATGTTTTTTCTATAAAGCTCTAGGTAGCAGGGGCTCATGAGTGCTGGAGTGCTGGGGTGCATGGAGTGTCCCACAGAAGCACAGGGAGCTCCCCAGCACATTCGGCAGCAGACCTGGAAGTAGACCAGAAGCACTTCCGGTCCACTTCTGGATCTGCCAGGGAGTGCGTGGGGGGCCCCCAGTGCCCTTCCCTGGCTCGGTGACCGGTGCCTCCTGGGTCTGGGGGGTGGGGCACCTGGGGTCCCCCTGTGGCCAATTGCTGAGCTGGGGAGGTGTGGGGGAGGGCTCCCAGCAGACTTGCAAGTGGATCAGAAGTACTTCCAGTCTACTTTCAGGTTCACCACTGAGCACATGGAGGGTCCCCCCACACTCCTGTGGGATGCTCCATGTGCCCCAGCATCGCAGTGTTCACGAGCTGCACCTGCTACCTCAAGGTATGTAGAAAAAAATACTTTTAAAGCTGTGTCTATGTCCAAATCACCGATTTTCTGAATCAGCATCAAATCTTCAGATTCAGATTCGGCCAAATCGAATCAAGAACAGTGATCCGAATCGCTATCCCCAATTCAGTCCGAATCCAAATCCGAATCAAATAGGGCCCGCTTCACACACCCCTAGTAGAAGTCTGATGGAACCAAAAATGGGGAATAATCTGGATGGAGAACTTGTTCATAGCAATGTTTGATTCATCTGTTACTTCAGCCTAGGATTATGAGGTGGTTTATTGTTCGGTAGATACAGAACTCCTCAACTCATTTTTTTCCACAGCACTTGCCTTTGATGGCTTCTGTCAAGTACAGCTTTTTACTAGTATAATACTCTGTCTGACAGTCTTGCTGTTGAGTCATGATCACCCTTTCATTGTCTAAAAAATGCTGGTCGGGATCTTACTGACCACTGCCATTTCCTGAATTTCTCAAGAGGTGTAGATTATCTGCCCATCCTGCTGTATGTTCTGTTTGGTCTCAGGATCAAAGTGGTGTAGCCATGTTACAGTCATATTCTTAAAAAAAATATTCTGACTTTGCTTGAAACTGCCTTAAACGTTCCCTGGAAATATTAAGTTGTGATCTCTTCTGTTTAAGGCACCCATCTTGATGAAACTGCCTCATACTCAAGTCTTCATTGAGGATGACATATACTGACTGACCCACTGCGTCTCAGGCATGAGCAGTGTACTTTGCTGATCTTATGCCATTCACCATTGTTTCTGTGCAATACATCAGTTTGGTTTGTTGTGATGGCCCCTCTAATCTTGGCTTATCCTCACATTCTTGATCTATTCTCCCCTGCTTGAATTCAGCTACCCAGTTTTCATTCTGCAGTCTTACCATTTCATCATTATGTATGTCCTCATGGATTTTCTTTGGGGGAAATTAAGCCTTTTCTATGGAGGTACTCAATCACCATGATAATTACATTCCTTATTTTTCAAATGTTCAGTGACTTGACTCATACAAGTTCTGTTCCGATAAGAAGTAACTGCTAAGAAAGAAGCAGATCAACACATCAGTGCTTTGAACTGTAAAACCTGTTGGGTTCTAGTATATCATTAAAGGTCAGGGTAAATACTTTCTGAATGCCCCTTAAATAGATAGCTTTAATAAATAGCCCTGGCAAGGAATAAATTGAAAGTAATTTTAACTGAACAAAAGTAGAAGCGTATGGTTAAATAGCAATTAACACATTTGTGAAAAATTGATGCATTACACCGAAAACAGTTTTCCAGATTCATCTAGCTCAAGAGCGAACTAATTCTTGCAGCTAACTCCCTCTCAGGATTTTCAGAAAATACAGTATTTTTGAACAGACAATACACAAATTCAGTGGAGCCTAGTGGGGAAGGCAGTATGTCTCATTGGATAGCACATTGGACTTGCTCTCTGTAGACATGGGTCTTAGTCCTGGCTCTCTTACTGTCCTGCTGACTAGCCTTGGCAAATCCCTGTACCTATTTGTATCCAAGATTTCCATTTAACAAAATATAGATAATGATATTTACTGCCTTTGAGATCTACTGATAAGAAGCATAGGGAAGATTGTCTAAAACATAAAAGACAATGTAAGCATCTACCTCTTATTAGCTCACAATGGGTTTTGAGCACTTAGTTTCCCTTTGCTCCTTGAAGGACCATCCCCACCAAAACAGTATTTTGCTTTTACTTTTGTACTGTTACTCAGAAATCTTTCCATATAAATAACCCTACTACACAGAGCATGTTTTCCCAGCAAGCAATAAATAATGCACCATCCCAGACAAACTGAATAGCTTGAGCAGTTGCCAAGTGTACTTCACTCTGGTTGCAATACAATGGTCAGCGAGGTGACAGAAAATTGATATCAGACATCCACCTGTTACCAGCACATTTGAGTGCCATAAATTAGCAATGGTCTCTTGGCTGACCTGTTCTGGTGAAGGCTACATCACACAACATGAGTGGAGAGCAAGTGTGAGAGGGTAACACAAGGCCTGCCAGGTTTTGCTGCTGAATATGTCTGTGTTACTGTCTCTAACAAGGTAGCGAAGCTCAGTTCTATCATTTCTGCACGTAAGCAGTGCTTACAGCTTACCACCAATACAGGCAGAGATATTCTTGCCAGTAGGTTTAATCTATACGGCTTCTAACAGTAGGGTAAGCAATAACTGCAACATTAATTCACATTAGGGCTAGATCTAAAACTACATTAGCAAATTGTGCTCTTTTTGAATGGCAAAGTACTACAGCAGGTAACCAGACACAGTGACCTGAAAAGTGACAGGTTTTCTAAGCTACTGAAACAAATTGCCCCAAAATGCTATGCCTGAGGTTGCAAGCTTGCTCTCATCAGAATTCAGTACCATTACCAATAGCTCAAGGTGGAACAAATGCCACACAGAAAAGTGAGGAGAGGCAATGAAGAGGAACAGTGAGTGGAGGAAAAGGTGTTTTAACTGCTTTGTGCTTAATACACTAGAGAAAGAGAGACAGTGAATTTGCCCTTCTACCATTCTCCCCTCCTCAGCCAAAACAAGCTACTTGCCCTATAGCTTTCTGGAGATGTATATGCAATTCATATGTACAGTTGTATCTATCCAAGGCACAGATGTTTAATGCCGTATTTCCTAGCTAGCTAGCAGCCTTACAGCAACTGGATTTTTTTTTTTTTTTTTGGAGGGGTGGTGGGAAAGGGATTGAGGGTGAGCAAGCCTGAGGGAATAATTCACAATTATTGTACAGCAGGAAAGAATAGTCTACTGAAACAAATCTGGGTGGCAGCAACAGAGACAGTGATAGCTTGTTCTGTAACTCAGCTTTGGTTGATGAACCAGAAAACTCTGTATATCCTATGCGAAGAGAGCAAGACACATTGGAATGTTTGTAGCCAGCTTTCTCTTTTCGGATTTAAGAGTTTAACTTTTTGATTATTTCTGACATTTTTTGGGATGAACTTTGTTACAGGCTGTTAGCCCGTGGCATTGAGCTGATCAGATAAACTTTCACAGGGAAATGGATGACACAAAAAGAAATTTGGTGTACAACTGAAATGTTATGGCTGTTAGTTGCTGTGTTTGAAGCAATGAAAATAGCCTGAGTGTTCTGAAGGTTGGTATTAAAAAGGTTTTGTAGGTGAGCAATTATTAGGCAAATATTTTTAAATGGTTCATTTTATTATTCCTCCTTAATAAAGTATACATTAAAAGTTGGTATTTCTCAGAGCAGGGGTGGCCAACCTGCAACACAGGTGCCATAAATGACATGGGTAGCTCGTGTGTGTGGCACCTGGAAAACTGGAGAGGGGACAGGTGGCACCATGGGAGCTAGAACAGAAAACAGAAAGAAGAGCAACAGGTTGGGCAGGGGAAGGGGATTAGAGTGGTATTCAGAAAGGATGTTGGGATAATTTTTGGCATATGTGCCAAAAAGGTTTCCCCTCTCCACCACCATCGTCAAGGGTACCAGATATTTATTATTATTATTAATAATAGAGAAATAATTGAAAATTCATTATTAGGGCAACAACAAAAAAAATGAATCTATGCTTTGTAATTGGAAAACACTTTTTTGGGAGAATATTTAAATAGTTTTACTTACTCCTTGTTAGGCATCCTTCACTGCTAAGTGGAAAAAATAGCACGAGCGCAGAGTGAAAAGTGTTGAAGATGCCAGGCTAGACTCAAACTTCTAATATTTCACACAAAGCATAAGGAAGCCTAAGCTGCCAATAATACTGCTTATTATTTGCATTACCATGCATGTTTGGATCCTATTCTTGGTACCCATTGTACAGGGTTCTGCAGAAAACAAAAGACAATGATCCAAACAGTTAACAATGGACTTGTAAGACAACAGAGACAGTGAGATAAAGGCAAACAGATAAAGAAATAGAAAGAAACAAATGAGGCAATATTGGTTCCCCAGGTTTTCCTCTTGTCTTTCATAGTCCAGAGGGAAGTCTCAACAAGGCTGATAGTCTCTCCTGGAGCTCCTGCAATTGTATTGCTACCCCTTTCACTAAAGCGATTTTCCGATATTCAGGTACCATTACAATAATGGATCATATGAATCAGGTACATTGTTTGGTATAATTTCGTTTACCGGTATTTACTAGAATCGTGTACAAAGTCCTGTTTCTCTGAAAATAATAGAAACAAACTTCCTATGGCCCAAAATGCACCGAATGGATCCAGACCATGCCATGACACGAAATGTAAAACCCGCTATCATATCTCCACCACTCCCACAGTAACTACACCCCACAACAGAACCATCACCGTTCCTGGATCTTACACCTGCACCTCCAGAAATGTAATCTCTCATTCAGTGCAGTAAATGCCATGATGGAAAACATGTATGAGAAACCACACAACAACTGCATACCAGAATGAACGCACAGTGAAAATCTATGAAAGACAAAAATATCCAAATACCTGTGGGTGCAAACTTTTCACAAGACAGCCAATCTCTCTCCAGTCTCTTAGTTCTAATCCTAAAAAGGAATTTACAAAACACCTTTTGCAGGCGAGCCTACAAACTTCACTTCATCTATCTACTGGAGACAAAAAATCATGGACTAAATATATATATTGGATTTGTAGGCAGGTTATAACCTGTCTACCATCTGATACCTCAGGTAACCTCTCTCCAATTTACCAGGCACATTCTATCACCAGGTCACCATTTCCTTCCTCCCCACCCCACCATGCTGCAACCTGTCTCTCACCCCCTCTGACCCTCACTGCCACGCATTTGTATTTTCACTGACTTGCATTCTTGCACACTGGCTTCCATCCCATCCAGGAGAGCACAAAACAACTGCAGATGCTCCTTCTGCCTGAAGATGGGTGTTTGTACCTGAAAGCTTGCAAAGAAAAGATTTTCCAACTATTTTAGTTGGTGTAATAAAAGATAGCAGATTTACCCAAAGAACCTTGTCTGCTTGTTTCAAGCTTCAAGATCACACACAAATGTTTGGCTTTTTAAAAATAAATAATTACCCTAAAATAAAGAAAACAGCTCCCCCCCCACCTTTTATTTAGAAGGTGGGGGGGGGGAGGAAGCATGCACTCTCAAGTTTGGTGCTAGTGACTTTGTGACTTGAGGAGGAAGCATGCACACTCAAGTTTGGTGCTAGTGACTTTGTGACTTTCTGAGGTCACCAAATCACCACTTCTTGCCAAAAAGTTGTGCCTCAAAAAACAAGTTTTAGATCTGGTGCTTTTAACTGCTTTTCCAGGCTTGCTTTCTGAGGATGTTGGGAGGGAGCAGTGAGAGGACAGAGCCAAATAGTAAAAACAAACTGCACTGTGTCCTAAAGTCCACACTGTGTTCTATGGGAAGTTCCTCTTTAAAAGATCTGCAGGCAACTTGCTCTTCTCATTAAACCTGTAATTGCAACTGTAAGTGTCATTTGATTAAGGATTCACCTGAGGCAGCCACTAGTACCTTTCCAGCGACTATTAAAGACTGTGGTGTTCTACCTCTTGATCAGAAACACAAGACATTTTAGGTTGCACCAGATATCAAACCCCTTTGACTTAATAGCTGAAGAAAGAGATCTTGATTTTCTTCTTTCAGTGCATGTAGTCATTTGCAGTGCATGCAAAACATTGCCAGATCAAAAACACTACCTATCTGTGTCCAATTTGCTCTCGCTTTGTCCAGATGTAGGGAATTAAGAGTACTGACTAGTTTGTGGATGCTCTTTGACAGACGCAGAGCAAAGGTAAAGTAGCATTCTGAAGAACAGAGGAGAGAGAGGGAGGGAAATAGAGAAAAGAAGAAGATAATGGCTTCCAATTATCCCATTCAATGAAGTTTGGGCCTCATTACATGTTGCACTGTGAGCTGCTCAGATGTTGATCAGTGTTAGCACTAGTTCGTGTTTGAAGCAGTTGCACATTCAGGCCAGCAGAGACTTTTAGATAAAAATCCCACCCCTCCCATTGCAGGCTCCACCCTTTTCCCTTTGGGGCTTACCCTGTTCCCACCCCCTGCCCATGGTGCTCCCCACTTTGTCCCCCACCTTACTTTTGGCTGCTGGTGCTGTCCCGGGGGAGCAGGCAGGGAAGGGAAACCCACCTGGCCTGGCCACTACTGCCGCTGCTGGGCTGCCACTTTTCTTCAGGCTGAGCTCAGCCCAGACAGCAGCAGCAGCAGTGGGGGCCAGGCAGAGAGGGTTCCTCTTTCCTGCTTGCTCTCCTGGGACAGTGTTGGCAGCCAAAAATAAACTTGGTGGGGCAGAAGCAAAGCAATGGGCTGATCCAAGCTGGCAGGGGATGGGAGTGGGGTGGGGGGAGGGAAGTGGGGGCTTACCCAGGCTGGTGGAGGACAGCTGTCCAATCAGGGTGGGGAGGGGCAGTACGCCTAATCCAGGTCAATGAGGTAGAGAGTGTGGGTGTCGTGTTTATACTAACATGTAGTTTAGAGTGGTAACACATTAGTGTAATACAAATTGGGTAACACCAATCAGAGAGTGGCATAATGTTAAGCTGCCTGTAAGGGTGATTAAAAACCACCAGAACTTCTGCCAGTGGAGCCAGATGAGCATAAGACCTTGGTTTTAAGACTGTTTGTATGCGAGAGTGTTGTTACATGCTACCTTTAGGCTACACTAAGAGCTCTTTACTGGATTGTCCATGTATTAAAACATGAAAACTATTGCTAAGCACTCTCTAGGCATCTTTAGTTGCACCATGTCAGGTGAGGTTTATCTTTGAGCTGTGGTACCCAGCTTGAGTTACAGTAATGCATGCCTGTTCTGCAGAGATAAAACTACTAAAATTCCAGTCCTTCACCATCCCAGGATGCACTGTCCCCTCTCTCCACCTCCTGCTCTATGTGGACAATCTTTCAACCACTCAAATTCTGCACAGGGGAATGCTAGCAGTATGAAGTCAACTCCCCTTTCATCCCCCAGGTAATGTGTCCCTTCCTGTCCCCAGGACTGTGACCCCATGCAATCAGTGCAAGCAGCCAGAAGTCAAAGCCAGTTATTAGCTACCTACCTTTGCCAGCCAGAGGCAGAGAATGAGTGAAAGGATGCCCCCCAAGCACCCTATCAGGCAGGCAACGTGGTATTGTGTTGAAGTGCTGGACTTCATCTCAATCTATGGCAACAAGAGGACCATCGCCACCACTGCCAAGGGCAACAAGGAGAACCAGGCAATCTAAGAGTGGATTGCAGCTCAGATGGTGGCTCGGGGGCAGCCTCAAGGCTGGCTGCAGATCCAGATCCAAGTGAAGTTCCTGAAGTCACAGTATATAACAGACAGTGTTGAATGCAGCAAGGACCATTGTCTCTTAGTGCAAGGGTCTGACCCAGATTGTCAAGAAAGACCACGGTGATAAAAGTGAAGAAGACTTCACAGTGATGAAGTAGTTTCCCAGCAGCCACCTACTTCCATATAGGAGCAGGAGGACCTAGTTTCTAGTCCCACCCCTGCTTGCCAGCCCTCTGGTGACATCACAGTTTTGCAGGTTAGAAATGGCATTACACCTTAACGTGCAACTGTTCTAAGCTTGTTCTAACATTAGCACCTCTCAACACACCACAGCAGTTATCATAGCCTAAGAGTCATGTGTAACAACACCCCAGAATGGATCGTGGCAAGAATAAACTCTACAAGGAGGAGGGATTAGGATTGGACAGGGGGAGGATGATACTTAAAGAGAAGAATGGGAACTCTAATTCTTTTGGTTAATTTAAGTTAAGTAACAGCTGCCCTACCATGAGAGCCAGAAGGCAGAGAGGGCGCTGGACCCGCCCCCGACCCCTTCTGTTATGCAGAACTAGATTTAAGAGGCTCATATTTGTAAGGGAGGAAGAAGGCAATTCAAAGCAGTTCTCTCAAGGCCTTATCTCAGACTATCTCCTGAACACCACATGACACAACAACAGCAAAGCAAAAAAAAAAAACGTATCTGCAAGTAGTGTGCGCCAGTAAAGGACGACTCTAGACTTATGCTTGGAAGTGGCTTGCTCAGAAGCACTGGATGCATTTAGTTTTTAATGAATTTAGGCGAAAGATGCTAACTGTGAAGTTATATACAGAAATGTGAGGAGTACTGCACTCCAGGTAAAAATAAGTTGCCCCTCATAACCTGACCAAAAACATATAAAGAAGGAAGTGAAGCTACAGATGAATTTGTGATTGATCTAAGACTGAAGAGTCAACATTGGAGGGCCAGCTCAGCCCTGTATAGAAGATCAGACTACAATCTGGATCTGGGGATAACTCAGAGAAAGTGATCACTTGACAACTGATACAGAAAATAGCCTTACAAAGTAGCAAGAATTTGTCAGTCACTATAACCAGAAAGATATTAATGGGAAATGGACAGTTCTCTTCTCTTAGAGGCATGATTGACAAATCTGAGGCACAAAGATATGTGCAGTTCAAAATCAGAAAAAAAAACCTACACATACGTTGTGAGAAACAAAATTTTCAGCTATGCCTGACATGGGGGAAAATGTAAGAAATGCAATGGAATACATTTTGTGCACACTGGCATTTGCAAACTCTGGCAACATGGCCAAAAAAAGGGAAAAAAGGAGTGATAACACCCCTAGCTCAGATGTATTGCTCATAATTCCTCAAAGGGAGTAATAGACAATGTTGCAGCACAAGATGATTGAACTATCAACCTAAACACAAAATTAGACATTTATTAGTTCTAAGGTGGACTTTTGTACAAAAGCAAGTATACTGATGGACAATAAATCTAAAAAAAATTAATGAAAAGATAAAAAAAGAGAAGATAGATGGGTAAAACTCAGGTCTTCCAGGGTGGAGGGGGATTGGATTGGACAACCCAGCCCAGGAGGCTCCTTTCATTACAAGAAATTTAGTGGTGTTTGTTTTCATTAACAGGAACATGTGAATAAGATGCTGTAACATGGCTGGTGTTACAGCTATCACACCCCTAGTGGTGAGTCAGCTCCTGTGCCGCTCCTGTTACCCTCCTTTTGCTGTCATCTGCCATGCCTTGATCTCACTAACAAAAAACTTGGAAAGGGAGGCTGCTCAAAGGAATTAGAGTGAACCATAACCTCTCCTCTTAACTGCAGATCAGTCTTGGATCCCACTGTTCCCAATACCTTCTTCCCACTAGGTGGACTCTCTTGGCCCACACATGCCCCCATGGGTACCTGTTGCCTTATGGGCTAATCACAGCCTCCAACCTCCCCTGTAGCTGTGCCCATACCTTGTCTCAACCCCGCTCCCCAGGCTGCAGGCCCTTGTAAAGCAGCCAAGAGGATGGCTGAGACAACCATTTGCCCTGCACTCAGCAGGCTCCAGCCTCACTGGGCCGCCTGTCACCACTGGGACCTCCTGACCTCTTCTACAGTTAAAACACAAACCAAAACATTAGTGCACTGGCTATAACTTAATTCTCCAAGCACAAAGGCTATCTAAAATACATGTCCACACTGTGTTTCATCTCCTGCCAGCCCTCAGCTCCTTTCTGGCATCTCTCAGGGATAACAGGATGTCTACTGAGCTCTCACCAGGCAGCATCTTACTGAAGAATTTCTTTCCCTTCAGCCTCCAGGGCCAGACTGACTGCTCAGGCTCTGGCCCTGGCTTATCTGACACCAAAGCCCTTCCCTATTCCAGTCAGGTGACTCCTTGGGCCATCTGCAGGAACCCTCTAACATCCTATGGCCTTCAGGGTAGCCTATAGCAACAGACATAGCAGTAGCCTTACCTCATCTTCCACACACGACTTTGTCTTGTGCTACTGTCAGGAATCTGCTAGCACTGCTGCTTCCCAATAGTAATAGCAATAGTAGAGTAACTATGTAGCTAGCACAGCAATAGCCACTTCCCATTTATGGGTTCTGGCTGCCTATTCCTTTATAGCTTGGTCCCACTATTGATTGCCTGAGCCCAGCCTGGCCCAGTGGTGCACGCTGCTAGCTGCAATCCTAAGAGCCACACGTGGCAGCACACAGCCTGTCTGGCCCAATGGCATGCGAACCCAGAAGCTAAAGGAAAGTGCACAACCTCAGGCCAGGCAGGCTGTGCTGCCATGTGCAGTTTCCTGCTAGAGTGCTGGAAGTCCCATGGGGAGAAACAGTGCCCACACCGCCCAGTCTACTAGGGCATGACCCCCACCTGCAATGCCAGAAGTCCCATGTGCTGGCACAGAGCCAGCCCATCTGCTTTGAAGGTTCATGCCAGTGGGCCAGACTGGTTCTGTGCTGCCATGGGCAGCCCCTGAGACTCAGCTGGAGCCATGCACCACCAGGGGGCTCTGCCTGCTGCAGGCCATAAGCGCTCCAAGGCCCACTGCCTGCTACTGCTGCTGCTGCTGGTGGGACAGTGCGCCATGGAAGGGAGGAGGGGCATGTGGCAGGGAACCCCCACCACCCCCACACACTACCACCCCCCAAGACCAGTGTTACCAAGTCTGCTTATAATAAGTAGAATTGGGCTTGTTTTTTTAAAAAAGTCACGTTGATTTTAGTCTCACAGGTTGCAGGTTTTTGGGCTTTGTGGGTTTTTTTTTTTTTTTATTCGTAGGTTGCTCATTTGGGTTTTTTTTTGTAATACAGTGGTTCCCAAACTGTGGGTCACAGTTGCAGAAAAAAGATGAGGTCACAGAAGGGCCTGGCCAGCATGCAGCTTCTGGGTGGGGCTGCTGATGCTGCCACCCCAGGAACCTCCATACCTTCTCCAGCATCTGGCTCACTCCAGGCAACAGGTAGGGAGCAGGTGGGTACTAGGGGGGTGGGCCAGGGGGTCTACAGCTGAGCAGGACTGTGAAGCCCATGCCCACAGGGGTGGTGGGAGCACGGAGCTTGGGTTGGCAGGCTATGGGTGCAAGGGAGGATGGCAGGGGTGGGGACCCCGCCGCCACACACACACACACAAACTCCCCTCCATGGAGCACAGCCCACACCACCAACAGCAGCAGCCCTTGGGGCACTCATGGCCCATGCAGGCCTGGGCGTGCATGGCTCCAGACAGTGCTGCATGCTGGAAGCGAGGAGCACAACTCCGTTGACTGCTTCTCTCATGCCAGGCTCTGTGCAGCCCGTGTGCAGCTCTGCGCTACTGTGGAAAGCCCAGAGCTGGCTGCCTTCCCTGCTCCCAGTTTTGCAGGTCCTGGGAAGCAGAGGGCAGGGAAGCCAGCTGGCTCTAGCCCACACCGCTATCCCCACACCCGCAATTGCTTGGAGAAGCACATGGGCATGCAGAGGCTGGTGTGAGAGAGGTGCCCAGTGGGGCAGTACTCTTTGCCACCACCATGCAGCACTGGCCAGAGCTGTGCAGTGTGGGGTGCTGGCACCTGCACAAGCCAAGGGCTGCCACTGCTGGCAGTGGCAGGGGCTGTGCGCCATGGGGGTAGGGGGGAGTGTGTAAGAGTAAGACTTTAGTTTGAGCTATTATACAATCACCTCTAAATACACTATGTAAGACACATAAATCAGGACAAAAATATTTTTGAAATAAAATTAAAATATGTTACAATAGATACTTGACTTTTTTAATACCATTTTTTGGGGGGGATTCCAGGATGGCAAACCCCCTCCCAAAAGGAGTACTGCCACGGGCAAGGGATGGGACTTCCAGTGGCAAAATGTCAGGGGTTATGAGTGGGACTTCCGGTGATGGCGACTGGGGTGGGGCAACCATCAAGGGATGAGGCTACCTTTGGAGCCCTGGACAGCTCACCAAAAGTTCTTAAACAGCCCTCCAGCCAAAATAATTGGCCACCCCTGACCTAGGGCTTCACACCAGCAGGTTTCTATGCTGTAGTAGGCTACAGGCTAGCAAGCACTCACAGACACATGCACTCTCTGGCTCCCCTGCTTCTCTCTCTCCCCGTTTCTACAATGGGGTGGGCAAAATGGCAAATCCTGCCGGCAGCCAGACTGCCTGCATCACCTGCCATTTCCCAGCAGCCCCTGCCTGCATCATTGTGGCTGATTTCCATTGGAGCCTCAGGAGGGGCAGGGCCATGTGGGGCCAGGGTTTCCATGGAGATAGGCCCAAACAGTGCTGGCAGGGAGGGAGCCAGGATTTTGCAGCAGTGACAGTGTGGTCGGGAGCCGGGGAAGAGCCATGATCTGCTACCTGCAATGTCCCGCAGGGGCACAGCTGCAGGGCAGACTGCTATTAGCCAGGCTGCGCCCAGCCCCTCTGCAATCCAGCCGTTAACCTTTTCCTCCACCAGAACAAAAGCCATTGAAAAAATAAAATGAAACACATTTCAAGATATATGGTTGTATTGTTTGTTTGATATTATAATTACCACAGCAACTAATAAGATTGATATAGATGACATATTTTAATCTAGGGAGGCAGGGAGAAGAACAGCTGAAATACCACCAGAATACTGTAAGAGGGAAATGATCACAGACTCCAGGGACCTTTGCTGGGTTAAGTTTCACACACACACTTCTGTATCATAAAAAAAAAATATGTCACCTTCACCTAGCTTCTGACCAAGCTAGATAAATCACAGCAGAATTGAAAGTGTCACCCATTACATCCATTTTTTAGGACAAGAAAGAACCCCAAAGATTCTTTGTGAGGGTGAACTATCTAGGGAAATGTGCATTTTACCAATCTGGGAACCCTGATGTGCAAAGTATCTAGTAGTCATGAGATTCCAACATTAATAAAGGGTTTAAGAGCCTGAAAGAGTTTATTAGAGAGGCTCCAGTTTTCTCATGCTCTGACAATAATTTCCAAAAGCTAAATTATTTGCAGATGCTCCTATTGAGGATATTAATGCAGTCCTTTTCCTGCAGCTTGGTGAAAACTCATTACAATACATTGAATTGTGAGAGCTAACAAAAATTATGCACCCTTATACTAATAGAGATATATCATTATTATATAAAGAGAGCTGTAGAAAAAAGATTACATTTAAAGAGGCAAAATATTTAATGCCTTTCTTTATGGGAAGTCTGTCATATGCAGGTGACCATAAAACACTTATTGCCAGGGACATAAAGGGCCAGATAAACATCTCCCCTCTGCCCCCCACCCCAATGATATTTTATTTTATTTACAAATTGAACAAAAACATGGGGAAAAAAATCAGTGGTCACAAGGATACACACTCTCTAGAGAATTTAACTTGAATCCATATAAGAAAGTTCCACAGATAACTATTGCATGTAGTAACTGGATGAAACAACCTGCCTAGTCTCAGGTGACATACAAGGCCTGCTAGAACAACAGCTCAGAACAAGAAACCTTGCAGAACTCAGGGAAGCAGAGTGCATTGGCATGCATTCAGTACTGCACTGGCTTCCCGTTGAGAAGTTAGCATGCAGACAGCAAGCACTTGTCTATCTCAACACAGCATTGCCTTACGCTGTACAGATATACCCCGAGTCTGCCATTTCACTGGAGAAAGTCTCAGAAATGCAAAAAATCACAGCAAGTAAGACAAAGAGCCTAAGAAAACAGGGTTGTCAGAACAAATAGACTTACCACCTCCTGGTAAGAGTAATGCTAACAGTTCATGGAGGGTGCACAAATCCAAGCAATAATGCAGGGCACCTCAGGAACCAAACATTGTTACTGTAACAGATTCCTAGGCCAATAGTCAAGACCAAGAACAATAAAGGACAATAAAGTAAAAGTCAGGAGTCCCAATCAGGCACTAAGAGCAGATACTAAACAGAAAAGAAATTTAGCACAACCTACAAAGACTTAAGCGGTGATCAGCTGGTTCCCAGTTGTAAGAGGTGGGCTCGTACAGGACTCTACTGCTCTTTCAGCTAATTAGAGCGAACACAGCCCAGCCAGCTGCACACACTCCAGCTGCCCAATCAGACTGGGTGGGACAGGCTGTTACCTTTCTTAACAGTTAAGGAATTAATCAATGGGCTGATAATCAATATTTGAAATCCTGTAGTGGGTGTGAAAGGAGGCTGGGGGGACTGTCCCTTTAAAGAAGCTCACATTTCATAACTCAAGGGCTTATGTTATGTACCTCTGGAGAACTGAAACCAATCGCCAAGAAAAGAAGCAAATCTCTGTCAAGCAGCTTTCTTGAAGATCTTTTTGAGTTCTCCTGCATAAGAAGCTACATAAATCTGCAGCTTTTCTGCCTTTGGAGTGTAGATTAGAAGCACTGAAATCAACACTGAACCTTTCTAAGGCTTTTGTTACATCTTCCGCTGTGAGCTTCACACTTGCGGATTGACGTTGCTGATAGTTTGGAGCAGTCACACCTGTCTCGGACGGCCAGGGCCAACTCGAGTTACGCTCGTACGTCAGGGCGGGCTGGTGAATGGAGAGGCAGACACAACTTACTGGTTGCAAAAAACTTTCCTCACGCCGCTTGCAATCACGACGCAGGTGGTCCGGTCGTCTGAACAACCACACGAGTTGTTCCAGCTGGCGGGCCCCAAGCCAGTTAATCCATCCGCAATTCGAAGCCGGCGGGGAAAGGGGTACGTCGGGGGTGCGCTCGGCGACGGGAAGAAAGATCGATAGGTGATCAGTCTATCGATCGGCAACCGCAAGTCAGATAACTTCAGAGGCACTCTGCAGCGTGCTCAAAGCTCTTCGACTTGGGCGGAAGTCGCGCGGAATTTTAACCGGCCAGGGAGCCAATTACTAGCCGCCACGTGTGAATAATTTAGCACTGGCCAATAGCGGGGCACAAATTTGTATCCGAATAGCGGGAACTCTTTGCACCGTGCATTTCTGTGCTGCAAGGAAGAAATGCATCCTGCAAAGGAAACTGCAAATTGGCGGGAACTCTCCTGCACGCGGGCTCTTAATTGCAGCAGAACACTCTGCCGTGCAAAGGAGCTCTCATGTGGCCAGGAAATTCCATAGTGCCGAGGCACAAAAAATCACTGGGTTGTGACAACACCCTTAGTTTAGAAACCGTCTTTGACTGCCCCCACGTGCCCAGCTGCGACTTACCGCTAGAGGCCTGGTGAGCAGGGGCAGGGCTAGGAGCTGGAGTTGCCAGCAGAGGGCTCGCCAGCCAGGACAGGCTTCAATCCCTGCTCTATGGGTGCAGGGGCGGTGAGAGACCCTGGGATGCTAGAGGACCTCAATTTGGGCAGGACATCTGTGGGGAGTGGCCCCCACCTCAGTGGAACTGGAGCTGGGTAGTGTGGATCAATAGATAATCCTACTCTGGAGTGGCCTAACTTTGAGTGGCATAATGAGTGCTGAAAACCACTTTAAGGTGGTAACATGCAGACAATCCAGGGGTTAAGAGCGCTAGGAGCCACCCAAAATTAGTGCGTAACAAGGCCCTAAGAAAGATGGAGACACAGTTATAGCAGTGTGCCGGCTGAAGAGTTGGGGCTAGAGAGAACACAGGCCTCTTTTTTTTTTTGTGTAAGATATAGTAAAAGGCTTGTGCTAATGTTACTCCTCTGTGTAGCCCAGGGAGAACATGTGCCTTCTTTCTGCCACTACAGGCGAAAGTCCTTCCAGAGGTCACTTTTGCTGAAGTGCCCCTCCTCCCAACTCTGTCAGCCCAGCACACAACTGCATTAAAGATCCTTGAATACAGGCTCTGGGGAACTCATCCAAAGTGAATGTCTAACCTTTTCACTTTAGCTCATTGTTAATACTTTATGTACCTAATGACTTCATGTCATCGCTGCAGTAATTTTTAAACCATGTACAAAATGGAAATTTTTGCTCAATGCACTTAGTGAATGTATTTTAGGCACTGCTGCATGCTCAGCGCAGTTATACCATTAGCTGTCTGTGCTAGTCTGTTTTTGAGGAGTTCTCTCAAGAAAAGAAAAGTCACT
>NW_005841987.1:2689409-2709686 GCF_000455745.1 Alligator sinensis
AACAGGTACCTGTTAAAACAACAAATGTCAAGAGGATAAATATAGAGTGCTGTGAACTCTCTAGACAGTCATAGTCATTATTCAACATTCAAGAGCAATTATAAAAATATATCCACCTTTTACCAGAAAATAGGAGGGCATTTGTTTTGTAAAGAAATTGTCTTAAAAAATGACTCGCTAGAGCTAGCCCAAGGATTGCCTTCTCAGCATCTATGCAAATCCCAGGAGAAACAACTCCCCAGTACAAAGAAAGGTAAGAAAAAGAAAATAGTGAGATTGTACGAGTGATTTTTAATTTCTCTCTCACACCTGGGTTCTCCAGAAAAATGTTATCTACATATTAATCAACAGTGGCACATGAACAGCTGTTTATATCTGGCTATATTTCATAGTTAGAGGACTCCAAGACATACTGGCAAGGAGGCTCATTTATGTATCTTAGCAGAAAATGGTTTTTCACCATAGCTGCTGATTGTGATCACAGAGAAAGCCTGGAGTGTTATAAGCCAGTACTTGGTAGCCGTGTTGGTGTGAGACAAAAAGACTTACAAGAAACTAGAACTCTTGTTTCCAAAATTATACCTTTTATTATACCTTTTATTAGACCAACTGGAAAATGGCAAGAAAATTGTCCTTTTCTGCAAGCTTTCGGGATTAAAAACCCTTTGTCAGGCTCTGGGAAAAGTGTAGATGGTACAAGATGGTAAAAAGTCCCCATAGGTAGGAAAAAAACTTCATTTTTGCACAGAGGGAGCTGGAGATGGAAAGCTGTCCCTCTGGGTCCATGAGGGTGTCTTTGACCGAAACCCCGAGTAGCTCTGGAGTGTTATAATACACTAATCAGACTTTTCCAATAAGCTCCCTATGCCTTGCATAAGCATCTCAGGAGAAAGGAGGTCCACAGTAAAACAAGAATGTGATTGAAAGACTCTCCTGTCCAAATGATCTTTGAGGAGCAAATTTTCAACTTTTTGAGAGCTCCTTATGCAGGGTACAGAGAAGATGATTGTCCACTGTCCTACTAATTCGAACCTATTATGTGCTTTAATCAATGGGAGAGAGAAGCTTGAACATAAAACTACAGCTTTTTCTTGGTTTTTAAAAACTTATCAGTGTATAACAGAAGCTATCCAGCAATGGAATTGGCTGGCACAGCTTTTTTAGTATAAACACTGATTAAGATATCTCCTTTTACACGTAATTATACACAGCATTTAAATAATCTTTGATAAATATATGGTCAGATTACAAAGTTCTGAAATATATCTCTTAAAACTGGGCCATCAAATGAATATATGTCAAAAATAGTTAAAAGTTATGCTAGAGGTTAAAACACATACGAAGCTTTGTTATTTTGTATAAAAATGGTGTGAAGGAACCACTGGCCATGTCCAGACGAGTGTGGCCATGCAGTATGTGGCACCGCAGACAAGTCTATGGTGCCACATACCACATGTTCAGATCTCCGCACTGGTGGGAGGAGGGAGGTTTTGACCCCTGGAGGGAGGTGTTTGACCCCTGGATATCCAGGGGTCAAAAAAACCCCTGGAATAAAAAAGCAGAGTGGCAGAGCAGTGCACATGCGCCACTCAAAACCAGAGACTGGCTGGCCAGAGCCACACTCCAGCTCCCGGCCAGGCTCTCCGCAGTAGGATCACCACTGCTGCAGTCCCAGTAGGTCCCCAGGACCCCAGTAAGGCGGCTCAGGCCAGCCCAGTGCTGGCCCTGGCATTTTCTTACCCCACCCTGGGTAACCTGCCACGCACCAGAAGGCATGTGGCACCAGGGTTCCCTAGGGACAACTAGCGGCACCACAAGGTGCAGCGCTGCTAGTTGTCCCTGGGGAACCAAACATCCATGTACATGTGGACACAGCCATTAAGTCTTGTTTTGTGATGGTATACATTAACATACTTATGGATGTGAAATAACTTTATTATTCTTGCATACTGTTTTACACGTATCTAGGGTTTGTAATATTGTGTTATAGCTTGTGCATTCTATCATTCTAAGGTTACAAGATACAAATACTCCCTGTGGCTAAGTGCTTGTAATTAAACACAGTGCTGGAGAAGAAGCTAATTAAAAAAATGTTTTGATGATAGCAGCATAATACTTAATAACCTTTGTAGTGATGCAGCTGTGCAGAAAATATAAAATTTGCTAACTTTTCGTGTGAATGTGTGCATGACTACATGTGCATGTGTTTGCAAGCACTTAGAAACAAGGATGACATAGTAATTAGCAGAATGGCTCTTAAAGTCTCAAAAGACTAAGAAAGTGAAGGATTTGGGGTTTTGATGCAGGAACTGGATTCACTGCAGAGGTCAAAATAAAAAGGAAGATCTGATCACATGCAGTAGGACCTCACTAATATACTTGATTTTCATATTCTCTTCTGCATCCATTCATCACATCCTGCTACTCTGACTTGATCCATGGGGCTCTCAAAAGTCATTATTGTCCTAGCACAAAGGCAATTCTGTATGCTTCCAAAGAAGATCACAGTTTTCACAGACCTCAAAGGTCAGCCCTATGACTCAAAGGTTAGACATAGGCCACAGTAGTCGATGCAATAAACCTATAATTAGAAATTTTAAAATTAATGAAGCTTGATGGCAAGAATGGTATAGGTTGTATAAAAATAAAAACACAGGTCCCTCCCTGCAAAATGGTCTTAAAATAAACCTATAATTTTGGTGATCAGTTTACGATGATTTGTATCTTCAAAGTTATCATTGTAAAATATGAGGCTTTAAAAAACAAATCCCCTCATGTTTCTGAGTTGCTCAAGTAAGTTGTGTGATTCTTAAAAGTCAGCTTGTAAGGTGATCATTGGTTCTTATGTTGGGATGTATTTACTCTTGAATTGGGGTCAGCCTCCAAGCCTGTACTAGCCAGAATGATGAGATGCTTCATAAGGCCAGGACTGAGAGGGTTATGTTCATGAAGCTCAGCTGTGGGTGTTGCAGGTGCTTTTGCAGCACCACACACCCACATGCACGTGTTTCCCATGCTGCTACCTTGCAGTGCAGGGGGGTTTACCCCTGGAGATGCAGGGGTCAAGAAAACCCATGCAGAAAAAAAGCAGGGCAGGCGTACATGGAGACAGCGCATGATGCCCAAAACTGGAGCCTGACGCCAACTGCCAGCCAGGCTCGAAGCTGCAGGAATGATGCGGCTGTAGCTTTCCTGGCCTGCAACACCCCAGGTAAGGCTACTTGGGCCAGCACAGTTGCTGGCCCCAGCCTCCCCTACCTCACCCGGGGTAACCTGCTGCATACCAGAGGGCATGTGGCATGGGTGTTCCCTGGGGTCTGTGGGGGCCGAGGGGGATCCGGGAAAGGGTCGACTGGGTTGTGGCCAGAAACCCAGCATGTACAGATGGGTACTTTCGACTGCTGGAGTAGAATTAGGCACAAACGCATAGTGGTTCAAACAAAGATGGCTTTACTTACACTGTCGAGATGTACAGCGTAGGAAGAAAGTTAACTTCAAACTTCAGTTTCAGTTTAACCGAGGAGCTCTGATAAGACGAGATATCTTTCTAACGGGTCTGAACATGAGCATACAGGACACGGGGGTACGTCGGGACGGTCGGCGACGGGGAGCCATCAGCGGTTGATCAGTCCGCCACGTTCACTCCGAGATGGGCGCGGAGTTCTCCAACTTGGGCGGAAACTGCTCCAACCTTTTATACGGCTAGCGAGCCAATTGCTAGTCGCCACGTAGGAATAATTTAGAACTGGCCAATAGTAATGTGTGAATTTGCATATGAGTGGCGGGAACCTTTCCATGCCGGGGTTCTCCACCATGCCGAGAAATTCCCTCGTACAAAATCTCACCGTGCCTTGTGCTAGAAAGTTCCACTGTGTCGAGGCACTCAACCACTAGGCTCTGACAGGGTCAACTAGATGTCCCGCTGCTGGTTGTCCCCAGGGATCCAAGCATCTGCGCTTGTCTGGAAGCAACCGGAGAGGATCATTTGAGTTAGAGTTAGACCAGAGGTGGCCAATCTGTGGCACAAGTGCCATTAGTGAAATGACAGCCTCTGTATGTAGCGCACGGCAGATAAAAGCAGGGTCAGGCAGTATAACAGATGATAGGGCAGGAAGCTCACAGCAGAACAGCAGATTGGGTCGGGCAAGGGGGTTGGTACTGGGAAGACCGTAGGGCTTAATTTGTGGCATGCCTGCCAAAAGGTTAGCTCCTACTGAATTAGGCAATGGCCTCTAAGACTGATGACCATATTTGGGGTCAGAAAGAAACTTTACCCTGTGGTCAGATTGGTATGGGCTGTGTCAGTTTTTGCCCTCCTATGTAGCAGGGCTGTGGATTTCTTCCTGGGATCTCTTGACCATATATTAACAACCTTTATAGCAGCAGGATGCTGGCTGCTATGGTCCCTCGGTTTTACCTGTGGCAGGTTAGAGTATTGTCTTGTGTTGTGTCAGGGTTGACTGTCGTTTTTCTACAAGGTTAAACAATGGATTTTCATAGGATGGTCTGGGTAGACATGGTCCTGCCTCAGGGAGAGGATTGGACTTGGTAACCTATAGAGGTCCCTTGAGTTCTCTGTGACTCCAGGTTGAAGATAACCCTAAAATTACAGCAGGGAGTTTTCAAAACGGTTAATTTATTTTCTTATTACAGTATCCTTAAAAAATAAATAAATAAACAACATGCTGTGCAAAGATTAACATTTTAAAAGTGATATTTCCATTTTCAACAACTTTGAAGAGTATTTGTTCTTTCTGCTATCCTCAGATCTAATCATTGTCACCGTGGGATTAATTTCATCCAACATTACCAGTCCTTTTTGTTTTCTTCTGATTACTAACCTGGGCAATGGGGGTTGATTTTACATTTTTTTTTTCTATGTAGCAATCATCTCATTTTTAAAGCAATTCTCCATGGCATATGATTTATGTGAGAGAACATTTCAATTTGATATGGTTTTGCCTCTCACAGTGGAACATATGAAATGGAAAGGTATAGAATTTTCAAACAAAATCTTAGTTACAGGTAGCAGGAATTGTTACCAGGCCAGAGCAGAGCATCTCCTTGTCCCATTTCTTATCTCCAGACATGGTCTGTAACAGAGAAAAATGAAAACTATCCTTATTATTTCTGGCTAATTGGCAAATGGGTTGAAGAGGTTGTGATGTGGAGAAAATTGCTTGCTGACTAGCGAGTGATCATTTTATGCTGAAAAGCATGAGCCTCAACAGCTTGTATAATTTCTAGCCCAGATACAACAACTGCAGGTGCTAAACTTATTCATATGTGTCTAATCCTTTTTTAAATCCTGCCAAGCTACTTGCCTTAATAATATATCACCACTGTGATTTCCTCAGGCTAATTATATATTACAGAATTGAGTCAAAAACCAAAAGAAGCATCTACACAAACTTTCTTAAACAGTACAAGGGAAAACAATGATTTGCTAACAAAATGGTCAAAGATGACTATGGCTGTGTAACATTGTGTTTGTAAGGATGTGGATTTGTGTGGCTGCAGAAAAAAAATCTTATTCTAAAAATGTGCTTTAGGATGACAGAAGTTTCTTGCACCTTGGATGATTGAAACCATTTTTCATGGTGCTAATTTATCTGGTAGAATTGTTTCCTGATTGACACTAATTGATTGTCCCTCCTGGGGGTTAATTGACATAAGTTTGTCTTTATAAACCTGCACTGTTAATCAGTTCTTTACCCACTTGAAAAATATTTGCAGCTGAAATGTCAGTGGGGTTTATAGCTTGACAATGTTTTTGGTAAGTAAGAGTACTTCTGAGTAGTTTAGTACAGTTGTTGGGTTTTATATTATATTAATATTTTTCAGACCTCTGTTCTGAAGAGATTGTGTGAGGCTCATTTGCTGCTCTTTCAGGTATTTTAATTAGACATTACATAAAAAGTTATTTCCTGTAGCTCATTACAATCAATGGGATGATGTGAGAAAAGTCCCATGCACCTGCATGAAAATACATAGAATCTTTTGGTATATTAAAGCTGCCTCTTCCTTCTCAAGTGGAAAATTCTCCTGTGTGATTGGAGTAGCTGTTATTTACACTAACTTTGTGGGCACTGAATAGCATATCAGTAAAAGGGTAAAATATTGTGTGTTGCACAGCAATACTAGAACAAATAAGCACACTTGCTAATATCCATTTTAGAACAAAAAGTGAGATTTGGTTTTGGGTGCTGCCACCTTTGCTGCACTGCATGCAGTGTACCCCAGCTTCACCATGAGCTCCACAGCTGTGGGCTCCCTCATTGCACAGGTGTCTTGGGTTGTGCACTGTGCCACTCCACACTGCTCCACCCTCTGGAAAGGGGGCAAGAAGTGGAGGCTGGAGGAGAGCCTGGAGCTACTGGCTACTGCTACAGCTACAGCCAGAGCAATGTTGGGGAGTAGTGGCCAGGTAGGAGATCAGGTCCCCTTGCAGACCACATGCAGCATACTAGTTGCTAGTTCGACAGCCCTGACCGGTTAAAAATTATTTGGGGGACTTACTGGCCCAAATACATGTCAATAGTTGTAGAATTCTTGTTCTGATTTATGGGACTTTCCAGTAAGTGTTTGTACTGAGGGGGAAATACAGTCATTTAAACCTAGTACCAGTCACTGCCTCTTTCCTTTGTTGTAGCTATTGTATAATTAAGGATTCTGGATAGCAGTTTCTATTTAATTTCTAGTATTTATTTTTGACTACTTAGTGATTTGTAGCTTCTTGTAAAATCCTTATAGAGCATGCAACCAGTCCCAAAAGAGCTGGTTATCATATTGTTGCTATATACAGCCAGGAAGATAAATAATAGACATTCTCTCTTCATCTCCTAAAGCTGAAAAGTAGAATTCCTGTATATAATGCATGAGAGAGGTGACCTTATAACTGTACTTGACTGACAAAAGATCTGTAAAATGTCTGGGTAACATCGTGTATTTGATTTATTTTGCTGATTATAGTCTTTGTATTTTACATTGGCTGCATCAGAAAACTGGTTAAAAACATTTTAAAGAATAAAAGAAAAGGGTGATTTATGAAGCATGACCAATTATTCTACTGTGTATAAAATAAGGAGGAGGATGCTTACCAAGAGCAAAACTGCTGAGCAATGGCAATGTGAATGAACTATAAAAAGACGGAGAGCCTATTTTACAAACTAGAAAGACTATTTATTTTTTTAGAGTTTAATTTTAACAAGATTTTTATGAAGATAATCCTAATTTCGTGTAAATGACCCTATGTCTAAGATACTTTTAGCATCACAGATCTGAGATATATTGGCCCAAACAGTGTTTTTTGTTTTGTTTTGTTTTTTTTCTAAGCTTTTCTTCTGCAATCCCACTCAGTCGAGGATGATAGTCTTCCATGATTGTCTTATCTGTGGGTCCAAAAATGGCTGCTGATGCTTATCCAGGATTGACAGATTGTGTTGCAAATCGGGCACGTGTTTCCATGAAGGGTTGGTGGCTCTGAATTCTTGATTTGGTTAGTGATGTACTGTTTCTGCTGTTCCTGCTCTTCTGTCTCCTGTTCTCATTGTAAGGTTTCAAAGTACAGAAATCCTTGCAACAGACTCTTCCTCCTTTTGGAGTGGTCCTGGGCAATAGTCGCCCAAGAGTTGATGTTGATGTTACATTTTTTTTCAAGTTGGCCTTAAAGCACTTTCTCTGCTCTCCTCTTGAGCATATGCTTGACTGAGCTGGGAGAATAAATTTTGGTTTGGGAGTCTGGAGTTGGATATCTGGATGGCGTGGTGACCCAATGACATTGATTTTTTGATGATCATTGCTTTGATGGTTGTAGTATTTTCTTGTGAGAGGATGTTAACTTTGGTTCATCAATATTCCTACTGGATTTGAAGGATTGTCCGCAGGCAGTGTTGATGGTACTTCTCCAATGACTTGGTGTCTCGTGTATGTAGTCCATGTCTCCACTCCATACAGTAAGGTGGCGATCACAACTGCTTGATTAAACCATGAGCTTGGTTTCAGATCTCATGACACAGTCTTGGAATGCCCATTTTTTTTCAGGCATCTGAAGGCTGCACTTGCATGTTTGAGGTGATGTTGAAGTCAGCCCTCTGCAAGACTTTTTTTTTTTTTTTAAAGTACAGGAAATACTCAACGTTCTCCAGAGTCTCACCAAGAATCTGAATTACTGAAGCTACAGACTGTTCATTTAAGAGCTTGTTGATGGTGGTCCATAATCTTCTGAATATTAAGCATCAATCTCACTTTCTTGTATGCCTCAGTAAAGACATTGACAATTGCCTGAAGGTTTGCTTCCAAGTAAGCATACTACACATCAGTGTACTGGAGCTCAGTGATTAATGTTGGGGTGGTCTTGGTTTTGGCTTGGAGTCCCCTGAGATTAAGTATCTTGCCATCCATTTAGTAGTTTAGCTTCACTCTGACTGGAAGCTTGTTGGTCATCAGATGTAGCATCATGGTAAGGAATATTGAGAAGAGTGTTAGAATGATGCAGCCTTGCTTAACTCCCATCTTAACCTTAAAGGGATCTGTGATAGATGTATTACTGAAAACTGCCACTCACATACCACCATGGAGCAGGAAAGAATGGTGATGAGCTTCAGTGGGCATCTGTACTTTAGAAGAATCCTCCATCATGCTTCTCGGCTGACAGAGTTGAAGGCTTTTGTGAGGTCAAAAAGGCCATGTAGTGAGGCTTGTGCTGTTTCCAACTTTTTTTTTTTTTCTTTTTTCTGCAGCTAGAGAGCTTTGAAGATCATATCAGTTGTCTTGTGATGCCCTAAACTTCCACTGAGATTCTGGAAGGAGCTCTTCAGTGTATCCGGCCTGCAGACCGGTACCCCATGGTTGTTGTCCACGTGGGTACGAACGACACGGCAAGAGGCAACCCTGACCATATTATGAGGGACTTCAAGGCTCTGGGGACCAGGCTGAAGGAGACGGGGGCGCAGGTGGTTTTTTCCTCTCTTCTTCCGGTGAGGGGGCGGGGACAGAGGCACGGGGCCTGCATTGGTGAGGTCAACCAGCGCTTTGCTTAGCACTGCTACAGGTATCATTAAAGCTCTCCCTGAGTAGCACCAAGGGCCTAGAATGGTATAAACTCAAGTATATGCTCTGAGAACCTAATCAGCATGTGCATGCTGGTTTTGTCATTTGGATATTTGCATTGTAGGTATTTGCACAAGTGAATATTAAATTTGGTGGCATCACTTCTATAAGTTTGGTCAGACTTTCAGGTAACTACATGTAACCACATATAAAAAGTTACTTGTATGTAGTATACTATAGTTACTTTTTCTTCCTGTACATTACCTCTTCACTTAAAGCCATGTTCCTTATTCTGGCATGCCTGTGGGTATCAGGGGGGGGGGTGGGACTTTATGTCAAGGAGCACTACACATCCTCTGCCAGCAGTATGGGGTCAGGGGAAGGGCGAGCTGAAGTGCTCTGGGTCAAGATCCAGGGGGGGCAAGGCGAGAGGGATTTGACGGTGGGGGTCTATTACAGACCCCCCAATCAGGAGGAGGAGCTGGACAGGGAATTTTCAGGCCAGCTTGCGGAGACACTAAAAGCAAGGGATGTAGTTGTCATGGGCGATTTTAATTACCCGGACATCTGCTGGGAGGAGCAGTCAGCCGGGACGGACCGCTCCAGGAGGTTCTTGGCCGAGTTGCAGGACCTCCACTTGATTCAGGAGGTGCACAGTCCCACCAGAGGAGATGCTCTGCTGGACCTGGTCCTGGCCGCAGGCGACGACCTGGTAAGAGGCCTCCAGGTTCTTGACCACCTGGGCAATAGTGATCATCGCGTGCTGGAATTCACCATCCAGCGTAGAGTGTCAAGGGCCCGCAGCAAGGTGGTGGCCCTAGACTTCAGGAGGGCCAACTTCAGTGAGATGAGGAGATTAGTGGGAGAGGAACTGGGGTCCTTGAGGGCAGAGGAACTCAGCGTCCAAGAGGAGTGGTCGTTCCTTAAGGAAACGATACTCGGGGCCCAAGGGGTGTCCATCCCGACAAGAAGCAAGGCGGGCAGGAGTGTCCAAAAGCCCCCCTGGCTCACCAAGGGTGTCCGGGAATGCCTGCTTGCCAAAAGGGTGGCGTACGCCCGGTGGAAGGGGGGTGTAATCTCCAAAGAGGAGTATACCTCCTCTGCTCGGGCCTGCAGGCGGGCTGTTAGGAAGGCCAAGGCGGAGATAGAGCTCGGATTAGCGTCCAGGATTAAGGATAACAAAAAGTCCTTTTTCAAATATATTGGGAGGATGAAGAAGGCGCCGGGTAATGTGGGGCCCCTGCAGGATATGCGGGGCAATCTGGTGGTTGCGTCAGAGGATAAAGCGGACCTCTTTAACCAATTCTTCACCTCCGTTTTCTTGTGCAGGGACCGGGACTTCCCTGCTGTGATAGAAGCCGGACGCGAGGGGATCGCCTTCAGACCTCAGGTTGGGGAGGACCGGGTTAGAGAGCTTCTGGAGGGGCTGGACGCGTTCAAGTCAGCGGGTCCGGATGCTCTCCACCCCAGGGTGCTGAGGGAGCTAGCTGGGGTTATTGCAGGGCCCCTGGCACGGCTCTACGAGCGATCGTGGTGCTTGGGCCAGGTGCCAGACGATTGGAAGGTAGCTAATGTGGTCCCCATCTTCAAAAAAGGGAAAAGGGAGGACCCGGGCAATTATAGGCCCGTCAGTCTTACCTCAATCCTGGGGAAACTCTTTGAGAAGATCATCAAGGAGCACATTTGTGATGGGCCGGCATCCGAGATGATGCTCAGGGGCAATCAGCATGGATTTATTAGGGGGAGATCATGTCAGACCAACCTGATTGCCTTTTATGATCAGGTCACAAAGGCCATGGACGCAGGTGTCGCGGTGGATGTAGTCTTTCTGGACTTCAGCAAGGCCTTTGACACCGTCTCTCACCCCATCCTAATTAATAAACTAGGCGACTGTGGCATAGATGCCTACACAGTCAGATGGATTGCAGATTGGCTGAAGGGTCGCACTCAGAGGGTGGTGGTGGATGGATCATACTCGACTTGGGGGGAGGTGGGTAGTGGAGTCCCCCAGGGCTCGGTCCTGGGGCCTGCGCTGTTCAATTTCTTCATCAGCGATCTTGATGTTGGGGTGGAAAGCAACCTGTTTAAATTCGCTGATGACACCAAAATTTGGGGGGAGGTGAGCACGCTAGCAGGGAGAGAGAGATTGCAGAAGGATCTGGATAGGTTACAGGGGTGGGCAAACAGGAACAGGATGTGTTTCAATACGGACAAGTGCAGGGTGCTGCACTTGGGTAGTAGGAACCAGCAGCACACTTATATGATGGGGAACTCCCTACTTGAGAGCACGGAGGCGGAAAGGGATCTTGGTGTCATTATTGACTCCAAGATGAACATGGGCCGACAATGCGAGGTCATGGTTGGCAGGGCTAACCGGACCTTGTCGTGCATCCACAGGTGCATCTCGAGTAGAGCCAGGGAGATGATCCTCCCCCTCTATGCGACGCTGGTCAGGCCGCAGCTGGAGTATTGTGTCCAGTTCTGTGCGCCCCATTTCAGGAGGGATGTGGACAACATGGAGAGGGTCCAGAGGAGGGCCACCCGCATGATCCGGGGACAACAGGGCAGACCCTACAGTGAGAGACTGCGGGACCTGAACCTATTCAGCCTCCACAAGAGAAGGCTGAGGGGGGACCTGGTGACCGTCTATAAACTCACTAGGGGGAACCAGAAGGGTTTGGGGGAGACGCTGTTTCCCCTAGCCCCCGCTGGCATAACAAGGAGTAATGGGCACAAGTTGATGGAGAGGAGGTACAGATTGGACATCCGAAAAAACTACTTCACAGTTAGGGCGGCTAGGAGCTGGAACCAACTTCCAAGGGAGGTGGTGCTGGCCCCTACCCTGGGGATCTTTAAGAAGAGCCTGGATACCTACCTGGCTGGACTCATTTGAGTCCTGTTTTTGTTTTTAGGGTTTTTTGTTGTTGTTGTTGTTCTCCCGCCCTGGCGGGGGGTCAGGCTAGAAGATCTATTAGGTCCCTTCTGACCCTAAAACTATGAAGTAAGTGGAAGAAGATGGTCTGATTCAGGAGGATTTTTGCATGATCTTTCATATGCTGGACAGCAAGATGATGCCTTTGTAATTTTCACAGTCAGAATTGTCTCCTTCCTTGAGATTTGTCACTATCATGGTGTCCCTGTGGTCACCTGAGACTTCCTTATTCCAAATTCTTAAGATGAGGTCATGGAGATGTGATGTGAGCTCTACTCCCCACTTGCTTGGGGATCCCATCAGCTCCAGATAACTTGTCATTCTTCATTTGTTTGATGGTTTTTCCCCACTCCCTCAACAGTTGGAGGGATTCTAAGATTATCTGTAACTGGGTCTTGTGGGATGGAGTTGAGAACACTCTCATTAGCAACAGAGTCTTGATTTGAGGTCTTCAAAATGCTCCTTCCATTGGGCATTGATGGCTCCCTTTTCCTTGATCTTAAGGGTGTTGGTCTCTGAGTACTTGGACTATAGATGGCTTTGGTAGCATCAAGTAAACTGAATATATCCTGGACATCAGTGAAAGATTGAATCTCCTATAATTTGTCTTTCCACCCTCTGTTTTTCATATTGCAGGTCTTTGGACCTCTGCCATGGCTTGTTGGAGATTTGTTTTCTTTTGCTTCAAGTTGATAACGTTCTGCTGAACACAAAAGGCCATGTGCTTGCAGTCGATCCACTCTTGGATCTCTTGGTTATTCTTATCAAGTTAGTCTTGATGTTTCCTGATAGAGAATCCACATGTCTCTTCTATGGCACTGATGATGGTGGACTTGAACACACTCCAAGTGTGGTTGACATGCTCCCATTGTTATTGATTGGAATTTGCCAGCTCATCAATGAGGCACTCATGGAAGAGGTCTAATTCAATTCAGTTCTTAAGTTCTTTGAAGCTGATTGTCTATCAGCTGCTTTTGCTGCAGCCATCATTTGGGAGCTGGTTTGAGTGACATAACTGAGCAGATGAGTCAGTGATCAGTCTAGCTCAGTTGGTGTGGAAATCTTTGTGATCCCAGGTGCCAATGCTTAGATTGTGTGTTCCCATGATGTCTTGTTCCTGGTTTGTTTGGGTTTTTTTGTTTATTTGTTTCTTCTGGTGGAAAAGGGTATTGGTGATGATGAGTCCATGTTCCATGCATTTGGTCAAGAGGAAGATGCTGTTGGAGTTGATGTTTCCTACTCCTTCCTTGCTGATGGTTCGAGTCTCTTCCAACTCTGGCATTGAAATCGCTGAGAAGAGTGTTTCCCTCTGGAATGTCAGAAAGGACTTGGTTAAGATTGTCATAAAATTTCTTTTTGGTTTCATCATTGGCATCAAGAGTCAGGGCATACATGCTGATGACAGTCGTGCATTGGCTCCCTCCCAGTTTAAATTGGAGAGTTATGAGGCACTGATTAATTCTGGTAGTGAGCTCATTGACTTTGGTTTATAAGCTCATTCTTCATGGCAAAACCAACTTTGTGAAGTTGGTGTTCTCCTTTCTGTTCACCCTTACAGAAGAAAAACTATAGCTGCCTCCATGTTCTTTGAGTTGCCCATCTCCCGCTCACTGGGTCTCACTCAGTGCAGCAACATTGATGTTGTGTCACCTGAGTTATCAAGCCATGATTGTGATGCAGTGCTTGCAGGTTCACTATTAGGATTTCCCATGAGGGTTCTGATGTTTCGGGACCCAAAATTGATTACAGGCATCCCGCATCTTACGCGGGGGTTACGTTCTAAAGGCAGCGCATAAAGGCGAAAATCGCATATAGTGAAATCGCATATTATCGTGCAAGCAGTGACTACCTCTGCCTCCAAAACCACCTGCTGCTGCCGCAGAGCCATGCTTAGAGCTGTGCGGCTGGTGGTAGTGGCGCAGCACGGGGTGGTGGTGGGGAATGCTGCGTGCCGCCCAGCCACCACCACACCCGGCAGCCGGCCACACGGCTCCGAGCATGGCTCCATGGTGGTGGCGGGACGTTTTGGAGGCAGAGGCAGTCACTGCTGGCAGTGTGGTGGTGGCCAGGCCTCCAGGTAAGTGGCAGCACCGCGTGCAGACTCAAGCCCCGTCCCCCCCCACATATAGTTGAATTCACACAAGTTAAATGCGCATAAAATGCGGGATGCCTGTATATGTCTTTACTGTGGTCAAAATCAATAAAGGTGATCTCATTGGATGTGGTTATCCAGTCAGCAAGAAGGTAGGTAGACTATGTTTAGGGCAGCTTTTCTAGCCCCTTCCCTGTGTGGGGTGAGCAGAGCAGATCCTGAAGAGTACTGCTCATTCACAGTTAAACTCTTGCCATATCCAAGTGCTAAATGACCTTCTAGTAACTGCTGCCTTCATGCCAGTTCATGTCTAAGAGCTTCCAAACCTCACAATCCTGCTCCCATGATCACTAGTTGATTGTCAAAGGGCTTGAAAAACGTGCTTGTTTTTATGGAAGATGCCTCTGCATGACTTCTTTTTATCATGGAGGAGCTGCTGCACATCAGCTTACACATGGTTCTTGACCATGGAACTGTAATCCAATGGCAAGGATGCCAAGATGACTGGACATCTCTTCTGCTGTAGCCTTCCTCTACCTCCTTGTAGCCACAGAGATTCTAACATCACCTTCGCCTGCTCCACCATTCAGGATGTGTAGACCCATGGCTGGGGGATGGGCAGGCTTATAGTGGTGATCTGTACTCGCCATGTCACAGCATCATCAAAGGATATATGTGGCTTTTCAGGAGGGAAAGCATTATACCTGCTGTCCCTACCACATCCTGGTGATGCTGCCACTGCTTGGTCTATAACTGCTTATTCTTCAGACTTACCCCTGCTTATTTCACAACTAACCTTCCCTGAAGGTCATTCCTCTGTCTACCACCTGTGTACTCTCTGGGTAGCAGTACAGCTCTGCCTCCAGAGTCCAGGTTTAATTTAGATACCAGATGATTAAGGGTGATCAACCACTGGCCAGCAGGCCTGAACCATCCCCAGGCATCTAGGCTGCACAGGCCACAGCCCTGTATGCTAAATAGGTGCACAGGACCTAATAGAGGTGAATAGAGATGGTGCAGAGCTCCAGAGCCCAATTCTGGGCTGTGGGCCTGGTCAGGGACAGTGCAGGTATGTGAAGCCCGGGAACCCAATTCCAGCACACAAGGCAGGGTGGCCAGCACAGGGCCCCATGGCCTGATCCAAGTGTGTGTGAGAGCAGGTGGAGGCAGCACCATGCATCCCTGATCCTAACACAAAGGATGTTGTCAGTCTTAAATTGTCAGCTTGCTGGGACAGGAACTTAATTGTCCGGGGGGGGGTTACACAAAGGGCCCTTTAGTGGGTCTTCTAGTTACCACAGTACTAAAAATGACTCCCAGGAAGATCAGGAAGATTGGAGATAACTTAATGTCAAAGCCAGATGATGCTAGGTCAGAATAAACATTTTGTATAAAAATGTTATGGTAGTCAAATGATCAAGCACAAGATAGGTTCAGTACTGTAGCACAATTGAAAAGCTGTCTGTGTCACAAGAAACTAATCCACAAGTGGCCTTTAAATTGTTGAACTGCTTGGAAATGGGGAATTACATGTATAAAGTGGATTGAAGGATCCACGATGAATAATTTGCTGTATTTAGCTCTTTTTGTGTTTCCTTAAAAAAAAAAAAGAAAAAGAAAAGTCTGTTTGAATTCTTGTGAATGTCTTTGAATTCTCCTGAAATTGTCAGAATAGTTTGACCAATTTATCTGAACACACTTGAGTTTCAAGAATATTTTTCAACTAGTCCTTTTAGAATGTCTCTGGTTGTTTGCTGTCTGTACTATATGGTTGGTCAGATAAGTGAAAAGCTTTTGCATCTTCTTAAGAATACAATGACTCAAAGTAGTACATAAGTGGAAAAGAATCAAAAAGAGATTTCAAGATTGCTACGGAAGTCCTTCCGGCACAAAACTCTGAATTGTACATATATTTTATACAATCAATCACAATATGTTAGCTTTCCAGAAGTATTTTTGTAAAAGTATTCATTCACATACATGCTTGAAGGAAATAAAGAATTATAAATGCCATAGTGCATTTGCATTTTATTTCTTTAAATAAATGTTAACAAATCTTTTTAATCTCAGTTCTACTATATTTGCCTATCTGATATGGTCTTGCATAGTCTCTTCCCTCTGACAAAAGTATGTGTGTGAGTATAATGTACATAATATGCATGCACATTTGGTACTAGTATAATAGCTCCCAATTTCATGCATGTTGTAACAATGAAAGGTTAAGAAAAATAATTATAGCTGTCTAAGGATAGGAGTACTGGTTGCTAAGCAAATCACAGATTGTGTGGTGAAGAAGCTAGATTAGATTTGTCTGATGGCAGCCTTCACTATTTAGGGCTCCTATACACATACATGGAGCCTGCTCTGACGCGCTATAATTCCGGCACATCAGAGCAGACTCAATTAATCGAGTCTGCTGGAGGGTGGATATTCATTCACTCCAGCAGCCTCCAGAGTCACAAGTATTGGTGTCCCTGCACTGAAAAATTAAGTTTTTTTGATGAGCTTTAGTTCAAAGCACCCTGCCACCATTTTTGAGTGGGGACCCCGATGCACATGATGTTCCAGGTGCTCTTAATCAGGATGGCTCTTGGAGCTCTGCTACTTAAAGTGCCCCCCATGCCTTGCAGAACACATATATAAATGCCCTTAAGTGCCTTCCCAGAGTTAATAATAAAAATCATACAATTGTCTAAATTTCCATCTTTCCCCAATGCATTTGCCCCATGGAGGGCAATTTGATATTTAAAACAATCTTTGATACCCCTTGACTATTCCTTTCTTCTTGTGTGCCCTTTTCTTCTTTCTTTATTCCACTTGCTGTTTATAGCCATACCTATGGCTAAACATCCTTTCTATTCTGCAGGCAGTGACACCAGAGAAAAGAAGACGGCATATATATCTATCATTTTGATTTGAAGATCCTTCAAGAATAGTAGTGAAACCTCGAGAATGACCTGACATGGTGAGAGGCAGTGCAGGGAGAGAAAGATCAGAATAATAGACGTATGGAAGTCATTTTATGGATGATGCCATCTGTTGCATTGTGTTTTGTTTTATTTGAAGTTGCTTATGTATGTATATGTGCATGTGTGTGACATACACGTATATAATATTACCAGAGAGCTCACAGCTAGATGTAGTTTAGTACATGGTAGGTCAGGTTTATTATACGATACGATAACTACTGTAGAAATGTTAACTGTACTGAACTTTTCAAGTAAAAAAAGCTGTGTAGAAAATGTAGATGAAAATTTGCCTTTAGCAAAAATGCTGGCAGCCATTGAGACCCATCTTATTGCTAAAAAACAGAACTGTTCATTTTTCTTCATAGTTTAACACTGACAAATCTTTCAACTGAGCATCTGTGTAAGTCAGTTCAGTAGATTATTTATGGTTTTAAAAGGTGCCAGAGTGTCACACTTTAAAGCAATTAGTACAGGAATTTTAGGGAAATTGCCCTTTGAGACCTTAAACATATCTGTAAGAAAATGAGTGATCTTTGTAACCTGAAGTAGATAATCTCTTTCCACTGTTATTAATTTAGTTAACAGTAGCTAGACACTGCAGTCTCAACAAAATAAAAAGATACCCAATCATAAAGAACTTTGTATGTTGCTAGCCATTATAACAGATTTCAGGAGTGTTTTAGTGTGACAACTAATATATTTTTAATGAAGCAGGTGAAAATGAGATTCAAGAATAAGACGGGAACAGTAGGTGTGGCAGAGTTAAGCTGGTGACAAGAAGATTGGACAGCACACCTCTACCAAGCAAACAAACCTGAATTAACTCCAGAGATCCATGTTTGGTCATTTGTCAATGAATTATCAATACAGGATTTAAGTTATCCAGTATACTACATCATGAATAGCTGATTTATCTTTTGATGATGAAAGCTTTATGGGGGGTGTGCAGCGAGGGCCGTCTTATTTATGTGTTTGTCTTACGGATACATTTTATGTCAGATCCTCAGCTGTTCTAAACAAAGCTAGAGTTACAGCACTTCACAGTAGCTGAGGATTGGCCCTATGTTCATTGTGAAAAAGTAGCATGTCAAACTTAATGCACTGTTTTTATGTAGTAGTTTATTTACAGCTTTTGCCAAAACAGTTCAGTAAAATGAACTGTTATTTTATTGCATTGCTTTGACTGCCTGCAGATGTTTTAAAAAAAATAAAAAAAAATCCTCAAAAAAACTTGCTTTACTAGAAGAAGCAGTTCATTACTTTGACCTGGCTCTGCAGTGTCTGTATAGATCAGGTGCTTCAGTGGGTTTTTTTGGCACTTAAAAACTAAAAAAGCTTTTTGGCACTTATTAGATAAGTGCCAAAAAGCCCCACTAAAGTGCCCAATCTATACAAATGTTAGGCGAGCTGGCTCTAAGTAACATGCTGCCTCTTTTGGGCATGTGCTGGGCTCAGCGTGGGAGCATGTGGAGCTTAAAGTAAAGCACCTTTTGAGTTTGTTTGGTTGTGTGTGGTTTGTTTGTTTGTTTTTGTTGGTTTTTTTTAACATCTGCAAGCAACCAGTATGGCCAACGTCTGTTGGGTCTGTATGGCCCAATGTCTGTTGGGTTTATGTGATTTCAGCTCTTCTTTTAATATATAGAAACTGTGATAGACCAAGTTATCACATGCATTACAATTTTTCTGAAGTATGGCAGCCTAGACAGTCTTCCCCAGTCTTTATTTGTGCATGTGAATTGCTCTGTCCAAGTACAGCACTTTGCACTTGTCCTTGTTGACTTTCATCCCGTTGATTTGGGACACTTTCTCCCATTTCTTAAGGTTATTCTGAATACTACTCTGTCTCCAGAGTGTGTGCAATTCCACCCAACTTGGTGTTATCTGCAAATTTGATATGGGTGCACTCAATCCCATTCTCTAAATTGTTAATAAAGATATTAAACAATGCCAGGCCCAATGAAGTTGGTCAAGCATAACTTGCTCTTGATCAAGCTATATTGGTACTTCCTGATCACCTTTCTCTCCTCTTGCTGCTTAGAAATAGACTCCCTGATGTCCTGCTCCATTTTCTATCCCTGAACTGTGAAGCTAACTGTGCTGTAATAAATATGCTTAAGTATGTAAATCTGTAATGCTTCCCTAGTATTACTAGTCTCTTTCTGCTTAGGTATGGTTATTTTACTAGTCAAAATACATAATATAAGCATATTTAAAATATTACTTGCTAGGAGCTTTGCCTAAGGAAGAAATATAGGATTTGGTAGTCAATAGGGGGATTACTTATGATTCAGAGGATCTGTAGCTTGTGACAAGATACTGCTCTGTTTTCAAGTAACTGTTCTTCATGGAATAAAAATACATTATCATTCATGTACTTTCTTGTCTAATCAAACAGAACAAAAGACCTCTTATCTCACCACTATTAAAAACTCAAACCCTATTAACTTAATTATCTTTTTTTAATTAATACTAATACAACTGAGAGAAGACTAAAACCCCAAAGTGTTTCTATCTCTCCAAAGAACATCAGATTGCCAGGGACCCCCTGGACCATGATGTCCTGTCACCTGTGCCAATTTATTGCATTCAACACGGTATACATTTATTTATCATGATATAGTGATAAATTACTATATAGATTTATTTCCAAAAAGGTATATTCTACATGGCTATTAATAACATAATAGAGTTCTATTGCTTTGCTCATTCTCCCAAGGAGATCAAGGTTCATTTTTGATTCTGTTGGAAACACTTTCCCTTTTATGAATAAGTAGTACAGGACTTTATATTTTTCTTTTCTTCCATACATGCCCTTTCCCTCTACCCCAGAAATAAGGCTTTTCATTATGTAAATTCACGGGGGGCGCGAGACTGTTTTTCTGGCTCTGTTGCATAGGAACTATCCATTTTAAACACCCTGTTCTTTGAGTCAGAAACTTGATAGTATTACTCTTGAAAATCTGATTGATCCATTAGGGTTGGCACTTCATTTTCTTTTTGTAGAGCCTACCGAGAAACTAATCTTTTCAAAATTTACCATGACCTTGGATGAGAATAATTTCCATTAGATTCTTCCGTTGGTTTTATCTACAATTAAACATATATATTGTACGTTCCAGTTAAGTTTCAGACATGAGCTAGACTTGTATATTTTCATACTTAAGAAATATCTCAGTAAAAAAGAATCTCATCAAATAGACCTACCAAAAAAAAAGGGGGGGGGGGGGGGGGCC